>NC_091741.1:95592373-95732373 GCF_043380555.1 Nothobranchius furzeri | reverse complement strand
TCAGTTTTAGAAGTGTTTTAGCGTGTCATATTATTTTCATGGGTACACAAACTAGCTCTTGGTATGTCCAAAGAGCAGCCACAGGGGCCAATTGTGGTTCCTTGGATAGTGGAAGTTAGTCTCACAAACAGGCGGTTGATGTGCAAGTTTAGTTTACTTATATGGACACAGTATAAATAAAAAAATTCATAATAGTTTTAGCTATTTCAGTAAAAAGATTTTATTCTGCATAATGTTTAATATCCAAACATAGACTTGTTTATATTATTTAGAGACACATGATTTTGATTTAGAAATTACATTTTTTTTGTTTTTTAGTGTTTAGTTTCTCAGGAAAATGTTAATTTTGTTTGTTTAATTTGGAACTCCTCAAATGTTTCATGTTTATGAGGTCCAACTAATCTGAAAAATCTAGACAGAAAAGAAAATAAACAAATTAAAGGAATAATTAGGGATCCAATTATGTGTGTATTCATCCTGTGACGGTTCAGGGAAGTGGCATGGGTACATGTACTAGATGACAAATCCAGTATAGTCACGGCTGATTGGTACACCCATTCAAATTAAACTAATGAAGAAAAAAAACCTCCTTATTTTATTTTTGTATTTCATTCAGGTTTTTTAGCCTAAACCCAAGAATGCAAATCGGTAATTTATAAATAATAATGTATGAAAAAGTCAGAATAATGTAAAGTTTAATTTTATAGTGAAGATACTGATAAATCCTGCCTTGTTGGACATGACCTTCCCACACTACGAGAGTTTGTTTTCCTCTACATAGCTGCGTGTCCACAACAGGACCAGAAGTCTGTCTTGTCCACCACGTGAGAAATGTTAATCATGGTTTTATATCTAAAAAACAAGATGAGGTGGCCAGAATTGTAGCCTCCCTCATCATTAACATCTGCAGCAGAGCCTGGTGAGGAAGAACTCCTGGAGCTGATTGGAGGATTCTGAACTGAATGCAGGCTCTGGGGATAAAATGCCACAAGTTTCTACAGTGCTGTCATTGTCAGGCATTGTTCTGTCAGCCTGCTGCATAATTCATAGAAACAGCACAGGGACTCGTTCCTGTAATGTGCCGGAGTGACACGAATCCTCACCTCCCTCTGTAAAGAACTGGATGAAATGTGACAGAATCCGAGCTCAGAGGAGCTGATGAATACAGGGGGCTGTAAGTGGTCATGTTGAGTGAAAATTCTGGACGTTTTCACACCCAATCAATAATTAATAGTTTAGGTTTGGTTAAATTAACACAGTCAGCATCATTTCCACACACCTGGGATCAGCATCAGGGTTATTTACTCAGTTCAAACTGGAATGTTTCAGAAAATGCTAAATGTTTTCACTGCAGCTTCTGAAATTTACTAATTTTACAAGAATTTAAATTGTTCAGAAATACTGGCAGCTAGAAAATAGACAGGGCAGAAGCGGCACAGGGCAGAGTGGATGCAGGCCCAATGGGGATGTGAAAATCAAAGGTCAGCATTTTCTAATCATATCGGACACTTGTCTCGGCCTCCACAAACATTTGTGCATTTATTCCTTCTCAAATTAACCCGGATCTTTGTAACAAGGCCAAACAAACCAAAGGTCACATCAATAAACTCAATATGATTTATAAAAAGCATTTTGGGATTTTTTTGAGAACACAACAATGAGATGTTTATTTTTTGTTAGTGTGTTTGTCCCTGAGACAATGAGGCCTGACAGCAACGGGATGTTCTAAACAGATAGTTCAAGGATTTCTTTAGAAAGGATAATATTTCTTCTTCTAACCTTAGGCTGGAGAAAGCCAGATACGCTAACAGCTAGTTGGAGTGATGCATGCATTTTTCATTTTCGCAGCTGCAGCTTCTTTTTAGCTCTGCTAAGCTATTGATAAAACTCAGTTGCTTCAGGCAGGACCTCGTCCCTGACCTGGAGGAGGCATTCTACCCTTTACTGACTCAAGACCATGGTCTCGGATTTAGGGGAGCTGATTCTCATCCCAGCTGCTTCACACTCAGCTGTGAACTCCAGTGAGAGCCGGAGATCATGTTCTGATGAAGCCAACAGGACCACATCATCTGCATAAAGCAGAGACTTGATCCTTAGGCCACCAAAACAGATGCCCTCAACACTTTGGCTGCACCTAGAAATCCTGCCCATGAAAGTTATGAACAGAATCGGTGACAAAGGGCAGCCTTGGCTGAATCCAACTCTCAGTGGGAACGAGCTCAACTTACTGCCGGCAATGCGGACCGAGCTCTGACACCGGTCATACAGGGACCTAACAGCCCGTATCAGAGGGCCTGGTACCCCATTCTCCCGGAGTACCCCCCACAGGGCCCCCTGAGGGATGTGGTCAAACGCCTTCTCCAAATCCACAAAACACATGTAGATTGGTTGGGTGAACTCCCACGCACCTTCTAGGACTTTCCTAAGGGTATAGAGCTGATCCAGTGTTACGGCCAGGACGAAAACCACATTGCTCCTCCTGAATCTGAGGTTCGACGATCCACCGGACCCTCCTCTCCAGAACCCCTGAAAATACCTTACCAGGGAGGCTCAGGAGTGTGATCCCCCTGTAGTTGGAACACACTCTGCTGTCCCCCTTTTTAAATAAGGGAACCACCACCCCGGTCTGCCAGTCCAGTGGAAATGCCCCCGATGTCCACACGATACTGTGGAGCCGCGTCAGCCAACACAGCCCCACAACATCCAGAGCCTCAAGGAACCCTGGATGGATCTCAGTCCCTGGACTCTGCTACACTGGAAGACGCACCAGTGGGATTGAGGAGGTCTTCAAAGTATTCCACCCACCAATCCACAACTTCCTGAGTAGAGGTCAACAGCAAACCTTCCCCACTAAAACACTGTTGGTAGCACGCTGCTTTCCCTTCCCGAGGCGCCGGATGGTGGACCAGAATCTCCTCGAAGCCGTACGGAAGTCTTGCTCCATGGTCTCACCAAACTTCTCCTACCAGGTTTTTGCTGTTGTGACCTCCCAAGCCTCATTCCACTTGGCCTGCCAGTATATGTTAGAAGATTTTTATAATAATGTTATAAAACATAAAAAAATGTAGAACAATCATAATTAAAGTAAAAGTTACAAAAGCCTCAAAGTTGCAAGTTTTATTGTTAATCAACTTCATTCATGAATGTTTAAGTGGTTAATTGAACAAACAAGATTTTCTTACATTAAAAAGACCATATACATTATTTCAGGACAAAAAGCTATATTTTATATAAACATGATTAAATTGATTCTTCTGTTTGCATCAACAGATTTTTAACTTAAACTTCTCCCTTTAGTTATGTCTCATGTGTTCAAATGTGTTGATGATCTCTTTTTCACCCTTTTCTTTGTCTTTAAGAGAAACCACCACCCACCAAGTAGAAGCTGCAGCAGTAGCAGAAACAATGCCCACTCTAGCTCCCAGTTAGGACTGCAGCAGCGATCACTTTACAACAAGCCTAAAGGATAATGCCACTCACGTCTGCTGCAGAAAACCATGTCCTGGGTGCTTCATGTACAACAGCATCAAGCACTTTAGATCTCCTCCCATCACTAAATTTATAGCTTCTATGAATTGGCAGCGTTTTCTGGGTCTTCTGCATCCTTTTAAAACTTTAGCAGCATGACAGCAAATCTCTGGAGTTTTTAAAAACTGCTCAAGAGAACCGTGCTGTGTTTCGACCTTAACTTTGTTCCCTTGTATGTGTGTGTAAGTGTGTGTGTGTGTGTGTGTGTGTGTGTGTGTGTGTGTGTGTGTGTGTGTGTGTGTGTGTGTGTGTGTTCTTCATGCATCAGTCACAAAAATCATAACAATAAATAACTTCTTCCAGACCCTGAGGCTTTTTCTAAAGAAACTCCATTTATTTTAAAGGGAAATAACTGCTTATGTTGCACTCGGGAGTCTATGTAAACACTAATCCACATGGTAGTAATCTTAGTATCATAATAATCTATGTGTGTCCCCGTGCATTGAACTCATACACGTCTAAATGTAAAAACACACAGACTCAGTGAGAACTCCTACACGTGTCTGAGTCATGAGACAATGCTAAATGTTTGTTTTCAGAATGACAAATATGAGTTTAAATGGCTAATCCACCTCTTCTGTAGCTAACATGCTAACAGCTGAGCTACTTCTCACTCACTTCCTCTGCATTTATTTGTCAGAGCATTTATAATTGGAGGCCGAGTGTAACGTCCAGAAAGGGTCAATTTTGACCTATATATTGACCTACATGGTGACCGGTCATCTACAGAAATAATTCCACTATCTAGATGGAGTTTCCATTCTATCTTCTAACACCCAGAAGATTCTGCAGTGCTTGTTAACATTCCAGGAAGACAAGATTGTCAAACTAGTGTAATGAGATTGGGGGGTTAAATTACTGTATGACCAATAAGATGTGATGATTCTATATGAATATAGAATATCAACCTGATTGATCTTTGAATGTTTAACCAGAAAAATTTAGGATTCTTTGCTTATTCAGGGACCATAAACACACTTCGTATTAATTCAGAGCCAAGTATATAATTAAAAATGAACTTTATTTTCTAGACTAGTTATAATACATGACAATCTATGACTGATGACATTTGACTGAATGTGATGTGGGATGATGGTGTAAATAGGGATGGGTACCTTTGACATTTGAATCGATTCGGTACTAATTCCCGGTACCTAGGAATCGATACCGGTACTTAACGGTACCAATTTTCGATACTTTTGAGTGTTTATTATTTTAATTCTCTTTTATAATTAAATATATATATTTTCTCAATCTATAACAATATTTGATAACTGTCACAATAAATAACATTCAACTGTTTGTATTTTAACATCGTCCTTGTAGTTTTATAAGCTGATAATTAAACTGAAGCAAACATCTTCACTGTGAACTAAATTTACTGTGCATCTTCATTCCTTTTGCCGTACTTTTACATTTGATTTTTCTTACTGGGAAGTTAGAATTTCCGAGGAGAAAGCGAACGCACCATTAGCGAAACGGAAGCTAACAAATCAAGCTAACGTTATCTTAAACATTTTATTTACCTACCGGAGCAGATTAAGATGAGGATGTGATCGTTGTCGCTGGTTTCATCATCACCCAGTTACCCATCACATTTAGTGAAGTGGACCCAAGCTTTAGCGTGCGTTCTTTCTACCATGCTGCTCTGTTTACAACTGGCTCGCAGCGAGCAACGACATAACGCTCTTGCGCATGCGCAGCTGTCTTGGCAAGTTCTCGTTATGAAGGACGGGTACCAAAACGAGGCACCGTTTGAAACAACGTGAATCGGTGCTCGGTCGGTACTATGGAATTCGGTCGGTACCTTAAAAAGTACCGAATTCGGTACCCATCCCTAGTAAAGTAGATGTATATCAGGACCTTTGTATCTGGAAGAAACTGTGAGTTCTGGGTGTAAAAGAATTTGGTCTGCTATAAACTAAAGAGTTGATGATTAATTAAACAACATCAAAGACAATCTGTTGTGTCTACGAACCCTGATGGAGACCCCCGTTGTAGATCTGGAATGTCAGGAAGTCTGGTGGACCCCAAGGTACCGAAGTTCACAGAATAACCGCAGGACGACTAGACTGGTCTCGAGTTGTCTCCAGGTCACAACAGGCATGAAGGTTGTTACGTCTAAGACGGATGGACTCTGAAGGAGTCGTAGCTGTGTCAGCGTGCAAACAGATTTTGACTGTATGTCAAAAAGATGTTTCAAAAGAGGCTGGTTCCTGTCATGGTCTGCATCGGCCCCCTCCTTTATGTGCCTCCTGGTGTCCTCCATCCCTCTCTAGATTCCCTCTTGTGTCCCTTTGTTCCCCAGCTCCTCTTGTGCTCCACTCCAGGTTCTCCCCTTGTGCTCTCTTAGCGCCCTCATGTGTCCTTGTCTGCATCCCTGTTATGTGTCTTATGTTGTTGTTGTCTGCTGGTGTTTCTGTTCATCCCATCCTGCCATTAAACCATTTTTGCTTTTACTGAAGCCTTCATTTTTCCTCCTGCTCAGCTCATCCACACATGGTCCATCATCTCCACCTCCTACACCGTGACAGTTCCAAACTGGCCACTTCGGAGTGTCAGCTGGAAATTGAGTAACTCAGGGAGTCATCCTAGTTTTATTAATCCACCATGTCATGACTCTGGCGAATCAGAATTTGACATGTTTGTCGACGTTACCAAACATCCCTCAGAAACCCACTTTCATCAGATACAAAAATGTTCAAACTCTGTGGATAAATAATCTTTAAACATTATGTTATGTGACCTCAACCGTACTTTATATCTTATGGACATTGTGTATGAGTGTAGATAGCGATTCACTTGTTAAATCAACATTACTGCTCATAACATATGAATGTTTCATTGTAATAATAACTTTCATTTCAACTTCACTAAATTAGGCACAGATTATCCATACGTTTCATATAACATCTGGTTCATTCAACCATATGATTATAAATGATTATTTAACTTAAGAGTTGTAAAAGTTCACTTTTCATTCAGAGTGTGGAATCTAGCAGTCTGAGATAAGAGGAAAGGCTTTTTTGGAGACCTAGTTTACACTCTTGTCTTCATGGAATGTCAACAAGCACTGCAGAATCTTCTGGGTGTTAGAAGATAGAATAGAAAATTCACCTAGATAGTGGAATTATTTCTGTAGATGACCGGTCACCATGTAGGTCAATATATAGGTCAAAGTTGACCCTTTCTGGACGTTACACCAGGGAGTGTTAAAGAACATCATAAACACTCAGTGAACCAGGCCTGGCTGATAGCGTCTGACAGGCCTTCTAGTGTAATTTTTCACGTGTTTTGTAGCAGCACATGTTGGATCTAGAACAGCAACCCAATGCTAAGTAGCTTATATATATATTTTTTTTGTTTGACTGCCAGACACCCTTCAGCACACATCTTTGCCTGCGAGATGCAACAAAATTTTGACTAAAAGAAAGGAAAACATTATTGTTAAAATAGCATCTGGCACAGCAGCTTTATTAGTCAGCAATAATGTCAATAAAACATGAAAACAAAGAGGCTAAAATCTGAAGCAGGCTGAAGGAGATGACTGAATTCCCAGTCTAGGAAAATGAATGCTGAAAAAGAGTGTGTCGAGTCAAAAATAACTCATGCAGCATGTAATGCTGCGATGTAGGAGGGCGTGATTCTGGAAATGCTGATATTTGTCGGATTAATCCTAGGAATCAGATGTTGTGCGTGAGATGATTGTGAGTAAATCTATTATTTCTGAAGTCTGATGTGAAGAAGACCAGTGATAAACACAAAGAACTCAGTGTTCTGTTAATGACCTTCACATGCATCACAAACATTAGAATAAAGCTGCACTCATAAATGAAATGACCCACTTACAGAGTTAAACGTTTCACGGCTGTATTCCTTTTCATCTGGCACATTAGATGATTATGGCTAACAGATTATGAATGAAAAATTGAATATTACACAATATCAATTACTTAAATAGCTATTTTAAACAGAAATGCCAGCCTTCTGCAAAGAGTCTTCCTTTTTATGCACTCAGTACTTGGCAGGTGTCTTATCTGTGGAGTTCAGGTCAGTTTGGTGGCCTATCAAGTCCAGCAACACTACACCAGCTTGTGGGACCGTTGCCAGTGTGGGCAGGTGCCAAGTCCTACAGAAAATGAAACCAGCATCTCCATATAGCTTGTCAATAGATGGAAGTGATTTAAAATGTCCTGGTAGATGTCTGACTTCAGACAGGTGAGTGGACCAACACCAGCAGGTGGACTTCCAGCATCATGGATTATTGGCCCCTCCACGCTTCCTCCAGATTCCAGGGCCTTGAACTCCAAATGACCATCAGCCTTTCCTTTTATCTGAAAAGAGGACCTTTGACCACTGAGTAGCAGTCAAGTCCAGTCCTCTGAAGTTGTCAGGAGCTGCTTGACAGAATTGGTCTGAGTGTGAAAGCTGACTCCAGCCTTGGTCCTCTCTGGTGAAGCTCCACCAAATTTTAGGATGAGTTTGATCAAAAATCTTCTCAAGGCCGTTCTTCTTCTTCTTCTTCTTCTTCTTCTTCTTCTTCTTCTTCTTCTTCTTCTTCTTCTTCTTCTTCTTCTTCTTCTCAACTTTCTCTGACTGCTTGGATGCAGAAATCTGCCAACAAGCAGCTTCTTCAGCAATGACCTCAGTGACATCCCCTCCTTATGGAGGATGTCAATAATGGCCTTTTGGACATGTGTCCAGCCAGCAGCCTTCCCCATGATTATGTATCCTAATGATGCAGACTGAGAAAACCTATGCGCTGTGGTTGTGCACAGCTGTGGCTGTGAAGATGCGAGTCCACGAGTTTCCAGTATTTAACAGCTTTGCAGACAGGTGACCTTCATAAGCAGCAAAACCTGATTATGACATCTAGTGGGCAGGTGAGGCAAAGCAGAGTGTCGTTAATGCTAATACTGCACAAATATCACACAATTTATGAGTTTAATTTATCAGTAAAAGGTTCACTTGGCTGTCTCCAAGGATTTACTCGAATGTTTTGAAACATAATTTATAAATCCTCCACCTGCCCATGTCTAAGGTCCTGAATGCAAAACTAGGTTTCCCCAGGCTAATAATATGTTTAGGATTTTTTATCAAATGAGATGGAGAAGTTTGATTTGACTAGTGTAATTTTAGTTTAAAGATTATCTTAAAATGGTTAAATGTTAAATGGCTTGTATACTTTTAATTTATTAGATTTAATTTAAATAAATTGCTTGAATTTTATTCAGCTCTAGGTCCTTTATGGGTAGTTCAGATCTGTGAAGAGTTAGAAACAGTTATTATCTTACCTGATGCAGAAAACTCATGACCGTCCATTTACATACACACCTTAAGAGTGTTTTTTACTGAAATTACATCAAAACGCTTATTTTTTAAGACATTGACTAGAATTGGGCAGAAATGGAGTTCAGTTTGCCGTAATTCCTTTCACACTGATGAGGAAAAAAGGGAAAACTTGAAATTTTGTGTCTGAGCTGCGTTACCCACCAATAACAACGTGTTGCTCAAAGTTCTGGTTTTCATTAAAACAAGTCATGCAGAGCAGGACAATCCCAGACTCCCAATAAAAGACAAAGTCAGCTTGCTCCTCCCCCGTTTGCAGTCAGCCATCGTTTAGATGAAACACCAATACCACATCCTCCGAGCGTTGCCCCTCAGTCTGACAGACCCGTGTTCCGGAAAACACAATCCAAAAAAAGATCCAACTCATCTGATTCTCTCACAGGTAAAACGCCTGAACACTTTTCTGTAACGGATTTCTGAAAGAGAAATATTCATGTGCACGTGAATATTTCCATCTTGTGATCTACGCTCCAGTGAATGAAAAATCTGGTTTAGAGTTTTGCATCCTTCTGTTGCTGTGATGAATAAAAATGGTTTCTCTTTGATCATGATGCTAGATAACTTTTTCTTTTTCAATACGGGTGTTTTTGTGCTTTTTCCTTTAAGAATTATTAATGATGGGGTGATGCCTGAGGTAAACCAAGATAAAGTGATGCAAACTGCATCCTCCTCTGCGTAGCTGCTCCTAATGACTTCCAAATGTGACCCTGATCTTACAGGCAAATGATCCCAGGAATGTGAACTTTGTTTTACAAAGACATCAGAGCAAATCAACGCACTGGAAAGGGGTCAAAACTCATGAAAATAAATATTCTCCATGTTTGTACAAGATTTTTTGGCTGTTTTCTCTGTGGAGCTGTTTCCTTTGGGTGCCATCAGCTGATGTTTCATTGATCCTGGATGTTTGCCTCTGATGCCAGTGCTGGACTGGGACTCTCCCATCCCAAACGAGGCACAGCTGTTCCCGTTCCAGCAGTGGTCTTGAACCAGCCTCTCACTCTGACTTACAACTTCCTGTTGTCATTCAGAGATGTCCTAAACTTCCCATAAACTTCTAATCTATGGATGACAGTGAGGACTGACCAGAAGCCGTTCACACCATGACTTGCTTTTCTCAGCTGATCCGTGAAGCACATCAAACCTCGGCAGATGTGATTAAGAGTGTGTATGCAGATCAAGTTTTTCTGTGTGTGACTTTCCTGCAGAGGGAAGGTTGGGCCTTATTAGAGCTGTGCTCAGCTCCCAGTCTCAGAAGTGGAGGTCATGACCTGGACAGGCTCGCTGCAGACTTTTCCCACACCATTTCCTGCCTACATCATCCCCAGATATATATATATATATATATATATATATATATATATATATATATATATATATATATATATATATATATATGTGTGTGTGTGTGTGTGTATATATATATATATATATATATATATATATATATATATATATATATATATATATGTGTGTGTGTGTATATATATATATATATATATATATATATATATATATATATATATATATATATATATATATATATTTTTTTTTTTTTTTGCCCTGTGTTTGATTAAGATTTTAAAACAAAACAAGATAAGATCTTGGTAATTAATTTTAGTACAAAGTAAAACAACACCACTAAATGCTTTTGTTTAAGTCCATTAATAATAAAATTAAACACTAATTTATGGAAACAACCTTAAGAGAATTAGGTCAAAAATACGTCACTTTAGTTCCAGTAATGTTTTTTGCAAATAGCTGAAAAAGATGTAATACATAACAAATGCATACATAAGAAAACACAATAAATAATGATGGTTACAAGCAACAAGTCAGTAAAATGATGACAGCTTTGGACCAATAGTGAGTCATTTGTATCCATTTTACTTTTGTGTAATTTCATGTCTTTAAAATGGAACATTATTACTGTTGTGTCCTAGAACAGGACAGGACATGATGTGCACCAACGTAAAAACACTTGACATGGCATGTGTGATGTTATTAAGCCACAATGGGACTCTGAGAGAGAATGAACAGTTACACAAGATTAATGTTATTATTATTAATTGTGCAGCACATGCACTGTTTCCATAAACTGTTACTTTTTCATGGTGATTAAAATCCTACATTAAGACACAGACAATTTTATTTTTCTTTAGTGATAAAACTGAGCATAAGAACAAGGCCCAGAGCCATTTGTACAAAATGTGAAAAGATGTAATAAAATAATGGTTAAACAGCAGAATCCACCATTATACTACTCAGGACAGTAAGGCCCACATCATCCCATATGACTTTCCTTATAAAGGCTAGTTTATACATCACTGTCTGTGTTGGTGCAGAGACACGCGACGGCACTGCCATTCCCCCTCAAAAACATTAAATCAGAATCAGAATCAGAATCAGGTTTATTGCCATTGTCAGTGAACAAACAATTCACAAACTACTGTAGGAACTTGCTTCGGTACTAATGTGCTACATATAACATGAATAATAAGATTAAAAATAGAATAAAATATAATAATAAAAAAAACTAGAATAAACTTTCAGCTATAAAAAATGGCAGGTAATGGTAACATGGCCGATAACGTGACTTTGTGTCGAGTACAGCAGACGAGCATGGTTGTGTGTTTATAATCTATTCACAAGTCTAACGGCAGATGGAAAGAAGCTGTTCTTATGGCGGGAGGTTCTGGTCCGGATGGACCGTAACCTCCTGCCTGAGGGAAGCGGCTCAAAAAGTCTGTGACCCGGGTGAGAAGGGTCAGCTGCTATCCGACCTGCCGCAGAAAGTACATCCTCTGCTGGGCCTTTTTGATCAGGGAGCTGATGGACGGCTCCCACCTAAGGTCCTGTGTGATGGTGGTTCTGAGGAAGCGGAAGGAGTCCACAGTGGTGATGGGGGTGTCCGTCAGGACGAGGGGGAGAGATGGGGCTGTGACTTTCCTGAAGTCCACAATCATCTCCACTGTCTTCTGAGCATTGAGCTCCAGGTTGTTGCTGCTGCACCAGTACACCAGCCGTTCCACCTCCCTCCTGTAGGCGGACTCATCACCGTCAGAGATGAGCCCGATGAGGGTGGTGTCGTCCGCAAACTTGATCAGTTTAACGGAGTCATGGCTCGAGGTGCAGCAGTTTGTGTACAGGGAGAAGAGCAGAGGAGAAAGTACACAGCCCTGTGGAGATCCTGTGCTAATTGTCTTAGTGGTGGAAACATTCTTCCCCAGCCGCACGCACTGCCTACGGTCTGTCAGGAAGTCAGTGATCCACCTGCAGGTGGAACTGGGTACGTTGAGCATGGAAAGCTTGTCCTGGAGCAGAGCAGGGAGGATGGTGTTGAATGCAGAGCTGAAGTCCACAAACAGGATCCTAGTGTAGGTTCCCGGGGAGTCCAGGTGCTGCAGGATGAAGTGGAGGGCCAGGTTGATGGCGTCGTCTACAGACCTATTAGCTCTGTATGCGAACTGCAGAGGGTCCAGGAGGGGGGAGGTGAAGGACTTGAGATGAGGGAGGACCAGGCGCTCAAAAGACTTCATGACTACAGACGTCAGCGCCACAGGCCTGTAATCATTCACTCCAGTGATACGGGGTTTCTTAGGGACAGGGACAATGGTGGACAGCTTAAAGCAGGCTGGAACATGGCAGGACTCCAAGGAGATGTTAAAGATGTCCGTGAAGATTGGACACAATACCTCTGCGCAGTGTCTCAGGGTAGCGGGGAGACACCGTCCGGGCCCGGGGATTTCCGTGGGTCTTGCTTACGGAAAACCCTGAGCACATCCTCTTCTGTCACTGAGACGGCAGTGGAGGGGGAGGGGTGGTCAGCGGGGACTGTACTATTCACAGTGGTGAATAGTACAATAGGCCATAAATAAGAGCTAAAGATATCTAGTTGAAGACACGGAGCAGTTTGAAGAACTTCTCGTGGTGAAAGTCCTGCCATCCATCCATTCATCCTTTTTCATCCGGTGTGGGGTTGTGAGGCAGCAGCCTAGCCAGAAAGGCCCAGACTTCCTTCTCCCCTGCCACCTGGGCCAGCTCCTCCGAGGGAATCCCAGCTGAAAAACATAGTCCCTCCAGCATGTCCTGAGTCTTCCTTTGGGTCTCCTCCCAGTTGGACGTGCCCGGAAACCCTCGCCAAGAAGGCGTCCAGGAGGCATCCTAACTAGATGTCCAAGCCACCCTAACTGTCTCATCTCAATGTGGAGGAGCAGCAGGTCTACTCCAAGCCACTCCCAGATGATCAAGCTTATCACCCTTTGTTGAACCCTCTGGAGGCAGACGTTGCAGATTAACAACGTTAAAACCTACCTACCTGGTTACTCCACAAATGTGTTTCATGAGCATTTTTTAACTCAGAAGTACCCCTGAAGGACTTACCCCAGGTTTCCACGGGAGCCGTCAGCAGCACGTTACTGCAGCAGCACGTCTTGCTTGCGTAAGCTGCTGCTTGGCCCTTCCCACGAGACGCGAAGCAGCAGGGGAGCAGCTGTCACCAACCGAGCACGAAGTCACACGAGTGACTTCGTCAGTAAACACAACAACAAGCAGGAGAAAACTACAACATGGTTTGTGTTTTATGTTCTGTCCGTTTTATAATCGCCAATACGGACCTGAAAAACAAAGGAGACCGCTAGCTAGGTGATAACTTCTCACGGGGACGCACAGTCCAGGCAGACGAAGGATGTGACTCTCCATCACTGAGGCTAATTTGATTCGGATCTCGGTCCACTTCCAGAGATACGATACATTAACGACATTGTAAAACCCCCTCTACGATTCATACAATTCATCCTTGCTCATGATTCATTATTGGTTTGAAAATTATTTTTGATTCAATACAATTCATGATGCAATTAGAAACGATTCAACACACACAAAAAAAAAAGATTCACAAGCCCACATCTGGTTTTTAAACATCATCATAATGTTTCTCACTCTCTATGAAGGATGTATTTGATCCTCTATTTTTTTGTGATTAATCAATAAGCACAACATGAAAATAAATGTACTTCATCAGTGATGTTTAATAATGTTCTGACACTGTTTAGTTATTTTAATGAGCAGAGTGACTGTCTAAAGATCACTTCATCCCCTTATTTCATATTGTAACAAAAAAAATACGTGAATGCTGGAGACGCAGGGAGATGTGAATTCATCTCAGCTGTTTATTGGACTTCTCTGAACCACTGTTAAGGGCAAAATGTCATTCTCTCTGGAATGTTATAGTTCTGTACGAATGTTACAATAATAAGGGATGATCTTAACTTATCTCACACAAAGCCTGAGGTGTGCAGTCCCGTAAGAATGCTCCGAAAAATACGCTGCTGCACAAACTAGAGACCGTGTCACGGAGAAGTTTATTTTATTTTGGCAAGTACAGAAAGCACGATCGTCAGTTATTGTTGTCGCACTGTAGCTGCGCAGTGTGCAACACTACGTTCTGCTAAGAGATAGACAAGGTGTTCAATATGCCTCAAAAACGAAGACATAGCAGGTAAACTATGAGGTAATCAATACAACCATTGTTTTTACCTAAGAGATACATGCAATATAGCCGTCAGTTATAACTGATGCAACTTGAAGCTACCTGTGCAGTCGCATCGCTAACGTTATGAGCAAACCACCGGCACAGATCGGTGAATCTCTCCATCTCTACTGCAGAGGCAGCACCAATCTGCCTATCAATCTCTCGCTCCATCTTTCACTCACTAGTGAGCAAGACCCAGAAATATTTAAACTCCTCCACTTGAGGCAGGACCTGGTCCCTGACCCGGAGAAGGCAGTCTACCCTTTTCCAATTCAAGACCATGGTCAGATTTAGAGGAGCTGATTCTCATCCCAACTGCTTCACACTCGGCTGCGAACTGCTTCTTACAAAGTGAAGCTACATGGGGTTCCAAGGTCAACCTATCATCAAGAACTGTCCGCAGGTATTTATAATGATCCATAGTTTCCACAACTTCTCCAGAGATGAGCACAGGCTGAATAACCGTGCTGTTTTTTTTTCTAAAATCACTAACCATTTATTTCACTTTGGAAACATTAATCTGTAAAAAGTTAGCTTCACACCAGTCTGAGTCCCTGATCACTGGTCCATGGTCAGGATCATCACTGCTGAGGAGGAACACAATCACAGAGTCATCAGCTGATTTTAAAATGTGATGAAGTGAATACTGGCTGCAAAAATCATTAGTATATAAAATAAATTAAAGTGGGGAAAGATCACAGCCTTGTGGAGAACCAGTAGGAAAAAACAACACCGGGGAGAACCCCACCGGCCCTCACCCTCTGAGACCGGACCGTTAGAAAGTCCATCAACCAACATATGAGGCCAGAGTCAATACCATAAAAGCGTTAATTTCTCTGCTAACATATGGGGTTGAATATAGTCAAAGCAGATGAAAAGTCAATGAGCAGCAGTCGTGCCAAGACTTTAGTTCCCTTGAGATTTCTTAAAATCATATTTAAAAGAGCTCCTGTCGCATCTGCTACACCCCAACCTGACCTGCAAGCAAAACCGAAGTGGGTCTAAATGACCCTTAACTCTAGATAAGAGAGCTCCCCCCACTATGTTCTCAAATGACTTCATCACAAGTGAGGTCAGAGCAACAGGCTGACTGAGCATTTTTTCACTTGGGGACAGGAACAATAACAGAGTCTTTCCAAAGCTGAGGGACCTGGGACACGGTAAAGGACTTTATTTACAAAGTCAGCGTTTACATTTTTTGCTCTTTGATGTTATTATTTTTTATTTTTTTATCTTGTTCCAGGCATGGCCTTGTATCTCCAGGCTGGCCTGGGAACACCCTGGGGTCCCACCAGTGGAGAGGGCTGTTTGGGCTTCACTGCTGGAGCTGCTGCCCCCACTACCCAGACCTGGATAAATGGTGGAATACAGACGGTCAAACTTTATGCAAATACACCTTTAATGAGAGCCTTAAAAGTTCATAAAACTGGATTAGCAGACACTGAAATCCACTTCGAAACTGACCCAACCAAACTAGCCTTTAGCTTCTTTTGTACGTTCATTCTGTGTTTTTATTCGTAATCCATTTCTTGTTCTTTCCTTACACACTTTAGTAAAATATTGTTTTTTTATTGTTATTCTGACATGTTTCAGCTAATATCTGTAGCTATCACACAGAACAGGTCACTTTCTCCAAACTGAGCTCACTCAGAGTCATCCACAACAGGTGAACCAGCATGAAAAGGTCAGAAACCTTCTCCATGTGAACTCTGGGCCTCCTTGTAGCACATTCATGAGACACAGACATAAGGCAGTCTTGTCTTTCTTTTGGACTTGTGTTTCTGACCATCTGAAGAATCCAGCGTGTAACATTTACTCGCCCACTAGTTATGTTTTCCTACTCCTTCCTTGGGGAAATTTCTGGCTCTTTGGCAGCAATCATCGCTCCTCTCTATCCAACGGCGCTTTGCATTTCTAATATTATCTACAGCCCTAAGCCTTCTAAAACTAAGTATTCTGAAGGATACAGCAATGCTCGACATAGAGAAAGAATATTTAAAGAGCAAGTAACGTCTAAATTAACTTTTTTTTGCTGATGAACTGTATAAATGAGTGTCTAATAGTGTTTTAAATGTGTGTATTCATTATTTTAGCATTTTGGTGCATTTTCTTAAAAAATTAAAAATTCTGCCTAAATACCACAGTATAGCTCCACCTTCAGCTTAAAACATAGAATTTGACTCATTTTGAATAAATTTTAGCCAATGGCTAAAGAGTAAGATACTACGTAATCCAGTAGAGTACTACGTAGCAGCTCTGTGTCAACGTTATAAAAGCATCGGGAGTCTCGGCCACGCCTTGTGGCGAGTTGGGAGTTGGATTTGCATGAGAGTGTAGGAGGCTAGCCGTAGTTCAGCATTAGCATATAGCATTAGCATATCCTAGTCTTTAGCATAGCTTTTAGTGTTATACATACTTATTTAGTGTTAGCTTGGCTGTTGGATATTGTAGTTTAGTTACTGTTTGGCTGTTAGTGTAATTAGGAAAGTAGTTCGGGTTTAGTGCTCCATATCGTGTTAGCATGGTGAGATGGTGTAGTGTAGTATGGTTGCGGAGCTCTGTCGGGTTGCACTCCTTTCCGCTGGACTTAGAAATTAGGTGCCAGTGGTTGCGTGTCTGGAAAAGATTCAGCTCCCGCCTGGTGCTGTAGTTTGCAACCAGCATTTTACCCGCGATTCTGCACGTCTCCGTTCCAAGAGGGAGGCTGTGCCCACCGTGGCTCTTCCGCGATTTAGATACAGCCCACCGACTCTGCTCCCCCACCATGACGGGCTACAGTCTGAGGTGAGTAAGCTAAATAAAAGTTTTAACATCTTCTAAAGACAATTTCCTACCTAAATGCAAAGTTTGAGAGACGTGGTTCACTCCATTTAGCTAATATCAGTCTGCACTGCCTTCGGGCTATTTTGTCAAGTTCACAAAATGTGGAACGGGATGTAAGGTTAGAATCAGCGGCGAATCGGAACATATCTCGAAGCCCTGGCCGACAAAACGGTCCACATGACTGTCAGGCTCAGAGAAAATTCGGGTTGTTTTTGTCAGTCGGTAATTCAGCAACAGTGACTCTAAACTGACGCAGCACTAGTTGACAGACATCATTACAGCGTGAAATCCAGCACAGCGTGACCCGGTTCCGTGAGGAATTCTGTTCAGGAGGTCGCATTTCAGGGTCTCCACATCATATGTGACTGACTTTTACTTTATAATAACATCACACACTAGGAATGTTATAAAGCGCCTATATGGGACAGTTTCTTTTGTATTTTATCTGACTTTATAAACATCAATGTGCTTCTATTTTTTTTTCAGGCTAAATCTACCCAAGACACTGGCTGTCAGACTGATTTAGTAATCTGCAAGAATGCACTTGTCCAGGCTGACGTGGTGTTACCCGTAGCAAAGGTGAATTATTTTTAATAATCTTCTATGTAAACATTTTATTACCTTCTAGTTTTAATTTGTTTTACAGATTGTTACACGTGATTTTATGCTCTTTTAAACGTTCATAAATGTGCTGCTTCTTTGTTTTTTATAGAGCTCACAGCCTCAGTGTCTTGTGACACAGGGACCATGACAGAAATTCATCTTCCAGAAGGTCCCAGAGCATCCACACCTCCTGAAAAGACCACGGTGTGAGGTGTCTGCTGTTGATTCCAGCTTCCACCTCAGTGACAGTGCAAGCTCAGTGAACTGTTCAAGGTAAAAAAAAATTAAAACATTTCTGAATTTTTAAGATATTAACAATTAAATAAGTATGTGATTACATCATGAAGGAGGCTACTGATTCTGGCCCTGTGACACTTGGTGGTCACCACCAGGTGGTGACGTGTGAGCTGATTCACCTGGTAAATAACTTTTAAATTAAATATTTTGTTTTTGCTATCAAAAGTAAATTAACTAATAACCTGCATTACTGCAGGACACTCAGCAAAATATGGACTCTACACCATGAGGCAGGCACACGTTAATAACTCTATAAGAGCACATAAGGTAAGCAACACCACATATTATTTTTATTACTGTACACTGTCCTGGATTTGTTTTCTTTCTGCATGATTTGTTTTCTTTCTGCATCTCATCATTAGCCTGGCTGATCACCTGATAACTCCTGTCACCTGATAACTCGTGTCATCTGGTTATGACAGCATGAGGATGTCCTCACACACCTGTAACCTACCAGCTCATCTGGCAGAATAGAGAGAGAAGAGACACCACATCTCCTGTTCCTGGAAAGCCTTCAGCCATCCTTCGATGACTGAGAACCTCCATCAGCTCTGTCTCCTGTCTGCCTACAATTATTATAATAAATATTGTGTTTGACAAGTTTTTTGTGCTGCCAAATATCTCATTTTGATTCCAGTTTTGATATTTTAATGGATATTTATAAATTACATTAATTGAATTATCACATTGTCGCATGTTTAACTAGCTCTATTGTGATGAACTAAACTAGCACCTCACTGTTAAAAGCTCGTTTTAATTTCAAGCATGTTTAAGTATTTATGGACATGAACAAAAACAGGAAATATATAAATTGAGATTTATTTAATTAATATAACAAATAAGGGGGAAAGAGTCATTGAAAGGCACATTCTTCTGGAAGTTCCTGATCCCGACGACATCAGCAGGAGACCAGCTGCAGACACCAGAGGATCACCTGCAACCAAGAGCAGCTAGTATCAGTAAATAAATAATGAAATCAGGGCAGTTTTAATGGGCTGAACACATTACAGAATAATTTTCTCATGGTATATTTTCATAACTTTATGCAGCAGACTAGCTTGAGCCCAGATCTCCTGGAGAGCTGCTATCCAGCACGTTTCAGTGGATTTTCCTGCTTTAACAGGTTAGATAAGCTGTTAAGCAGCTCAGCTGTTTGTTGCTGATTAAAACCAGGTGTGTTGATGCAGATAAATCTCTAAAACATGCTGAATACTAGCTTTTTGGGGCCATGGAGACAAACCCTGCAGCTAATCCAATGCTATGGCTAACGGCTACTTACGTTCAGAGATGGGTCTGTTGGGTCGGTTCCAGTAATTTCAGGCAACTCACAAGCTCAAAACAATAAGGCTCATGTCCGCTTGTCTCCTCCAAATAGACTTGGTCCCTTTCTTCTCGAGTGTCTGGGTAAGGAGGGGGAGAAACGTCCTCCACTTCTAATGACTGCTCAGAGTGAAGGGAGCTAGCTTCGTCTAGTTAGCCGTCTCTTCGTCACTGCCACGGCTCCGCCCTCTCGGTCCTCCAGGCAACGCCTACTAATGTTGCAGTTTTCAAAATTGATACGTGGGTGGGGTAAGACTCTGAGGCACACTTGACATGCACTTTAAATATCACAAATAATTTCCATCTTTCGCATTATAGAAGAGTTGATTAATGCATTAGCTTCTAATCCTTGAATAATGCATGTGAACTTGATCCTTTAAGGACAGAAATAAAAGCTTTTTTCCCTCTTCTAACCATACAGGAGAAAACTAAAACTCCTTCATTTCCAGGATTAGGGGAGATGCAAAGCTGCACTTCCATGCAAACAGTTTCCAGTTGATTGCGGTAAGCCCGTCAAATTTGTTGGAAGGAAATGCAAAATCTGAAATGCTTAACAAAAGAAACTCCCTGAGAGCACCAGGATTTCCCCCCAAAAGAAGTATTCTTTGCAACAACTCTTTGCTGTGGTGAAAACAAAATACGTAAAACATGTTCAGTGGTTCTTGTTCAGACTGGTAATAGATGTTTACATTTATCGCTGCTGGAAGCCTTTTGTAGGTTGTTTGTCTGACCTCAGAAAGCTCACTGGTGTTGAATCAGCTCTTGTAAACCAAAAGGTGGAGGAGCCCAAAGAGGAACAACAGTAAAACGAGCATTTATATATTGAGTTCGATTAGCCTCCAGCTCAATAAGGGCTCACAGACGGAAGAACTGATGAATTCAGATGAGAGTCTGCATGATTAAAGTAGCGCCTGCTGTGGAGCGATGGGACCCCTGATGGCAGCATATCAGGGAATGTATTCACTCAGTCTGCATGGAGGAACAATAAGTCCTGATATTTCTGCATCCACCCATCACTGAAACTGGGGCAGAGCAGAGGAACCCTTAGAGGATTATTATCTACAGAAATACTCAGATGACTCTGCAGTTGTCGGGTGTATCAGAGATGGACAGGAAGCTGAGTACAGAGAGCTGGAGGAGCGCTTTGTGGCATGGTGTGGAAACAATCATCTGACCTTGAACGTGAACAAAACAAAGGAGATGATTTTAGACTTCAGAAGAAACAGGGTGGAGTCAAACACTGTTTCCATCATGGGAGGAGAAGTGGAGGTGGTTGAGGAATACAAATACCTTGGAGTTCACCTGGACAACAGACTGGACTGGAGAAAGAACAGCGAAGCCGTTTACAAGAAGGGGCACAGCAGACTGCACTTCTTGAGGAGGTCCTTCAATGTCTGTAGCAAGATGCTGCAGATCTTCTACAAGTCTGTTGTTGAGAGTGTAATCTCTTCAGCCATCGTCTGTTGGGGTAGCAGCATCAGAAGCAGGGACCTGAAAAGGCTCAACAGCCTGATAAAAAGGCTGGTTCTGTTCTGGGGACGACTGTGGAACCACTGGAGGAGATAATGCAAAGAAGGATTCTCCAGAGAATCAAGAAAATGATGGACAACCCTGAGCATTCTCTTCACAAGACTGTCCGACAACGGAAAAGTGTCTTCAGTCAGAGGCTTCTTCAGTTTGGCTGCAACACTGACCGCTACTGGAGATCCTTCCTGCCAACAGCCATTGTAATATACAATAACTCTTTGACGACTTGATTATTATTATTATTCTGAGCTACTACAGTAATCAATTTCCCTCTGGGATTAATAAAGTATTTTTGAATTGAATTGAATTAAACTGTTTGTCAGGATCAGTAAGTTTTAAAAGTTGGAGACCCTTCCTGTATTACAACAATTTCTTGTCACAAAAATACAAATGAGTTATTTTCTGATGGTCTGACCAATAGCTTTGGGCTTGCTTTATACCACCTGTATCTTAGTAATCAGCACACTTGTTGTCAAGCAGTGATTCTCTCTCCCTGTAAGTGAATGGGTTGTTTTTCAATGGTTTGTTTGCAGTGTGATTCTTCCTCGTGTCTTTCCACTTACCTTAAAGAGGCACTTGACTCATATTTAATACATTTGCAGTGGTCTCTAGTGGGAATGAATGCAGAGTACGTCATTTTCTGGGGGAAGAGCTCTGGTGCTCCTGTTTTAGCACAAAGAATTGAGCTGAAGGAGTAGCTTCAGGTGGCAGGATCTGGTATCTTATTTCCTCATATTTGGACACCTCGCTTCTGACTGGATAACAGCAACAGGGCTCTACCACTGACTGTTTGCTCTGCAATACAGAGCAAACACCCCCACGTGGTGGGGTTGCTAATGCTAACAGTTAGCTTCAACTAGTCAAGACGTTCTCTGCTGTTTCCAGGATGCCAATCCAACAACAGCTTTCCCCGTTATTTGATAATCAATATCTGCAAATTAATGAATGTTAAGTGACAGCGTGATAGAGATCTGTCAGGCTTTCAAATCCTAGAGTTTTATCGTCTATTTTCTATCAGAAGCTAAAGCAGCAGATAGGCGTAGGAGACTGTTGAGACTGTTGACTATTGAGGTTCTTTTCAAAATGTTTTTTCTAATTTTTATTCACCCTGTGTCTTATTGATTTTTAGCTGTTATTTTTGGCAATTTTGTTGTATTTCCTTTTTATATTTTATCTGTGTTCGACATGTTTGTATAACGCCGGTTTAATTAACCAACATTTTTAGTGTACATTGCCTAGTTTGGTTGTAATGCCTTGTGAATGTGCTTTATGAATAAAATTGGATTGGATTGGATTGGACTGTTTTCAAGTTCAGCCTGCATAAAAAACATTCAAATAACTAAAGTAAAAAGTGGTTTGTAAGTGAAGGACCTCTTTGATGCATTAAAGGAAGTAAGGTAAGTGGGGCGACGGTGGCAGAGGAGTTAAATGCCTTAACCTGAGGGTTGCAGGATCACATCCCTCAAGTCTGTCTTAGTGATTGTGTCCTTGGGCTAGAGGCCTCAGCCTTCTTGCTTGCTGGTGGTCAAAGGGACTGGTTGTTTCTGTCAGTGTGTCCCAAGGAAACTTTGGCTTATCACCGCCAGGATGTGAATCTGTGTGTGAATGTCTTGTCTGGATTGAGGCTCCAGTCTCTATGGAGGCGTGGGTTCAAATCCTACCTCTTTTTTTTTTTTTTTTTTTTAACGTGTCCTGTCTGGCTGTGAAGCAAGCAGAATTGATGTCTGAATGCTGGTAACAAGCCTTACAGTTTTACTCTCAGGTGGAGCATCAGAGCATCTGCTTTTAATGTCTCAGGTGGAGCATCAAAGAGTCTGCTTTTAATGTCGCACCTGATATTTAAAACTTTATTGTTATTGTTTTTGAATGCTTTGTAATTTCGACCAGACACGGAGACAGAGGTGAAAGAGAAAGGAAAAGAGAAAAGGTGGGGAGAGAGGGGGTTAGGTGGGGGGGGGATTCAACAAAAATAAACAATAATGAACAAGAGTCTGCTTCTAGACCTGCAAAATGAGACGAGAAAAAAGCAAAACATAACAAAAAAATGGGACACAACACCAATATAACAAAATCAAGCTATCACTGCGTCAACTTGATGAAGAAATATATAATCAATCATTGTTTAACTAAACAGTCACACGATAATATACCACAGTGCATTGAGTGCCCACCATAGTCTTAAGACATGTGTTGAACGTGCCCAAGCCCATACTTATGAGAGCACCATGTGAGCACCTGTGTGTGTACACGCGCTTGTTTATGTAAGGTTTATCTATAGGAGCGTCCAATAGAGAGTGTGAGGGACCACAGATCTGCCCCCCAAAGACGCGTAGGAGACGGGGGGGAGCTCCAAGTCCCAGAGATCCAGGCGCTGCCCCAGAACACAGGAACCCCAAGGAGCCCGCAACCAGAAAGGCCCCCGCCCCCCTCGAGAGGCACAGAGGATCGCCCCGGGGGGCCACAACCAGCAGCCGGCAGAGCCCCGGGAGATATCAGCGGCAAGTCCTCAGGCCTGCCCGCAGCCTCCCACCCCCTAGCCGGCCGAGTCCGGGACCCAGCGACCCGGGACCCAGGGGCGACCACCCCCGCCGGGGACCCAGCAGAGCCCAGGGACCCAGACCCCCCCAGGCCGCCACCGGGATTGATCAGGCAGATGCCAAAAATCTTAAACTCCCTGACCCGGGAGCCACGAACACTCAGGCAGACCAAGGCATCGCACCCACACCAGGTGTGACAGGGGGGAGGGGAGACGAAGATCTATATCATCAAAGGAGGTCCCAGGAGAAGGGAGGAGTCAAAGGCCCCACCTGACATATACAGTCATACACAAACACAGTCACACACTCCCTCCCTCATGCTCACACATGCACATACAACCAAAGACTTACAAAAATACACGCCGGACACCCATTCATGCTCCCCATACACACCCTATTCACTCTGGTCCCGGTAATGCTGCACATGGGGTACAACCACCACCGGTTACCAGAGTTTGACCCTTTCTGCTGGGGTGCTGATGAGCAGGCTCCCCCGCCCACCGCCGAGCACAGCAACCCACCACCCCAGACCCCAACCAGACGGCCAGATCTCCCTCCTAGTCTCCAGCCCCAGGCAGCCAAGCAACAACAGAGGTGTGCTAAGACCCCCTGGTCTCCCTCCACCTGCTCCAACATAGTGTTGTGTGTTAATGAGGTGTATTCTATTGCTGTGGTGAGCGGGCAGTGCGGGCATTTTCTGGCCTATGCCAGCTGATGCCACTGCACCACCCTACTTGCACCCACAGCCCTTGGTGTCTAAATGCAGTTTAAAATTCGAAGTGGGCACCGGCACTCGGGAGGAGGCTGAGAACTCCCCCTGCCAAGTGCCGTTGAATGTGCTCACTCCCAAGGCCCTAAGTGTATGTTTGCGTGGAATGTCGTCGGTGGAAGTGCATAAGGTGCAAATAAAATTGGGGGGCAGGAAGCCACAGGAATGCGGAAATGGGGTCCATACCCGCACTCCTCGACTTGTCCACCCCCCAAGGTCCTATGTGCATGTTTGTGTGATGATGTGAGGGAGCAGGAGGAGAGAAATAAACGGGGATGGGGAGGAATGGCTGGTAGGGCTTAGCCCTCCAGGGAGCCAGCTCCCCCACTGACCCCAATAGGCACCTCCGTTGTCATACCGCCGCCCAGGGCATGGAGACCCCAGCCCATCCTGCCAGGGCCCAAAGCAGCAGCATCACAGAGCCCCACAGAGCCCGAGGGAGCCGACCCAGCCCCACCCCAGCAGAATATCTATGCCCATCCCTGCATTTGCACAACTTCCAGAATATATAAGACATAAGACATCCAGGTAAGGTTGGGTCCTCCCCCTCCTGGACCTCCCCCTCCCCTGTGATGGGACAACAGAGGAGCCAGGGCCTGCCCTACGCCCCTGAACCCGGGCCAGGTACTTCTGCGTATTCCTGCCTTCTTCCCGGCAGCGTACATGTAGGGACCCGACCCCCAAGGCCCAGCCCAGATCCCCACACGGGGCCGGCCACCCCAACACCCCGAGCCCCCAGGCCCCCACCCAGACCCACCCAGGGGCAATGCAGCCGCCAGGCAGTGACCCATGGCCGCCGCCAAGACCTCCAAGGGGCTCCACTCACAACCGCCAGCAGTACACCCCCCGAGGCAACCCAAGCACCTCCAGAGGGGGGGAACGGCCCCCCAGTGCCAGACATCCCCAGTGAACCCATCCCCAGGGAACATCCAGATACTCCAAACTCAGACCCTCCACCCCCCCACCCACATCATCCCGCAGGACATCATCAACGGTCCCCCATCACCGCCATGTGATGGAACCGATCAAAGGAGCCCAGAGAGATTTATTTGAAGTGGAAGCAGAGGCTAAATCAAGTGCAATATGATCTAACAAAAGATTTCTATACTGGTTAATGCAGAGATTTTCTCTATTTTTCCAATTCAAGAGGATAGTTTTCTTAGCGATGCATACGGCAGTCAGAACCACGTGAACCAAAGATTTTTCAATCGGGACATCATCCAGGTTTCCCAGTAAACAAAGAGAGGGGGTGATTGGGATATGACATTTCAGAGACTTTGACAGGTCTTCACATACTCTACCCCAAAATTCCTGGACAGGTGGACAGGACCACAGTGCATGAACGTAATTGTCAGGAATGTTGTTTGTGCAGTGTGTACAGATGTCAGACGACACAAACCCCATCTTGAACATCCGATGACCTGTATAGTGTACTCTGTGTAGAACTTTGTACTGAATTAATTGTAAATTGGGGTGTCTGATCATTTTAAAAGTTTTTAAACAAGTTTGGGACCAGAAGTTCTGGTCAAAGCTGACTGATAGATCCACCTCCCATTTTTCAATAGGGATTGCTATTCTATCGTCTATTTTGGACAGTGTCTTATATACTTTAGACAGTAGTTTAGGGGGTTTGAGATTGAAGAAGTCTAAAACCCTTGGCGGGGTTTGTAATTCTATTTTATTGAGCTTAAATTTTTGTTTGACTACAGATTTGATTTGGTGGTATTCTAAAAAGCTATTCTTTTCTATTCCAAATTGGGAGACTATTCTATTAAATGGGATGAAGTCCAATCCTTCATATATGTTTTCCAGGTATAGGATTCCTTTATTTTTCCAGTCCAGAAGGTTCATCATTTTATTATTTTGCAAAATATCAGGATTATTCCAGATAGGTGTGCGTCTGCATGGTACTAGTGAAGACTCTGTCATTTTAAGATACTCCCACCATGCTGTCAGAGAAGTGCTGATACTAATACTTTTGAAGCCTTCATGTTTTCTTACGCTTGAGCTAATAAATGGTAAGTCTGAAAGCTCTATCGTATTGCAAAGTGTCTGTTCTATATCTAACCAGGACTCGTCTAATGGGTTATCTTGCAACCATCTTGGTATATATTGCAGCCTGTTGGCTAAAAAATAATAATAAAAGTTGGGTAGATCCAGTCCTCCTCTGTCTTTGCTCTTCTGAAGCGTTTTTAAGCTAATTCGTGGAGGTTTATCCTGCCAGAGGAATTTGGTAATTGAGGAGTCCAGAGATCTAAACCAGTCAGCTGGTGGTTTGTTTGGGATCATTGAAAATAAGTAATTTATTCTGGGTAAGACCATCATTTTAATTGTAGCAACTCTTCCCATCAGTGATATTGGTAAGGATTTCCATCTAGCAAGATCATCCTCCACTTTCTTTAAAAGTGGGATGTAGTTTAATTTGGTTAGATCTGCTAACTTGGGAGAGACATTAATTCCCAGGTATGTGATATTACCTGACTCCAGTTGAGTATTAAGTAAATTGACAAAAGAGAAATTAATTGGTAGAACTGTTGATTTTAACCAGTTTATAGAGTAATCTGAAACTTTTGAAAAAGAGTTTATCAGTTCTATTGAATGAGACAGAGACGATTGAGAATTCTGGAGGAAGAGTAAAACATCATCTGCATAAAGACTGATCTTATGTTCTATTTTATTACACTTTATCCCTTTAATACCTGTTGTTTGCCTAATTGCTGCTGCTAGTGGTTCGATAAAGATAGCAAACAGTGAGGGGGAGAGTGGGCATCCCTGCCTGGTCCCCCTCTGAAGACAGAAGCTAGCTGATATTTGGTCGTTCGTCCTAACACGTGCAATTGGCGAACTGTATAATGTTTGTAGCCAGTTTATGAAGAAGTTCCCAAAACCAAATTTATGTAAAGTTGCAAATAAGAACTTCCAGTTAACTCTATCAAAAGCCTTTTCTGCATCTAGAGATAATATACTAGTTTCTATATTTCTACTGTAAGAGAAATCTATCAAATTAAGTAATCTACGCGAATTAGTGGACGACTGTCTACCCTTTATGAAACCAGTTTGGTCAGGGTGTATTAAGAAGGGGGTTACCTTCTCTAATCTTTTTGCCAGGGCTTTACAAATTATTTTGAGATCAACATTAATAAGAGAAATTGGGCGATAGCTGGTTGGAAATGCTGGGTCTTTGCCTGGTTTTAACAAGAGACTAATATTGGCTGAGTTCATGTTTGGCTGTAATCTGCCGCTCTCTTCGATTGCCCTCACCATTCTGAAAAATGTTGGAGCCAAAATGGTCCAGAATTCTTTGTAGAACTCTGCTGGGAACCCGTCTGGACCTGGAGCTTTCCCATTAGTCATGGATTTAAGGGCTTCCTGGAGCTCTGCTGATGTTAGTGGCGAGTCCAGGACTGCAACTTGGCTGTCTGTTAATTTAGGAAGTGTTATCCTATCAAGGAACTCATCGATCTCGTCATCTGATGGGTTTATCTGTGGTGAGTACAAAGTTTGGTAAAAGTCTCTGAAAGTGTTGTTTATTCTTTCAGGGTCATAAACTATATTCCCAGTTGAGTCTTTAACAGCAGATATGGTAGATTTCTCTTTATTAATTTTTAATTGGCTGGCCAGAAATTTACCGGATTTATTACTATGTTCAAAGTTTTCTATTCGTAGTCTTTGTGCTAAAAATTGTGTTTTTTTGTCAATAATTCCATGAAGTTCTAATTTAGCTTTACGTAATTTGCTCAGTAACTCTTCTTCTGTGGATGTCTCTAAAGACTTAATGATTTCTTCTAACTCCTGGATACGTTTATTTTCTGTTTTTTTCTTATGTGATGAGAAAGAGATTATTTTACCTCTCATCACTGCCTTTCCTGCCTCCCAGAGAATAGATGCTGATGTTCCAGGCAGGTCATTATGTTCTAAATATAAAGCCCACTCCTTTTTAAAAAATTCTATAAAACCTTCATCTTTAAGCAGTGATGTATTAAACCTCCAGTTTTTGCTTGGTGGGATTGCTTTCTTGTTTACTAGAGTTAAAGAAACCGGAGCATGGTCGCTGACAACAATAGGGTGTATCTCAGTGTCTGAAATGTCAGCCAGCAATGAGCTGCTGACTAGAAAATAATCCAAACGTGAATGAGAGTGATGGGCGTGTGAGAAAAAAGTATACTCTCTACGGTTAGGATGAAGAGATCGCCATGCATCACAAAGCCCATAATCACTCATGTACTGTTTAACTATATAAGTGGATTGCCAATTGCGCCGAGTCCCAGCTGTACTGAGCCTGTCTAAGGAATGCATCCAAAGATTAAAATCACCTCCAAGTATAAGTGGACAGTCCAAGTGTTCGGAGAGTACAGAGAAAAAATTATGAAAGAATGGAGGGTCATCAATATTTGGACAGTATATGCTCACAATACATAAGCGTTGGTTCTGTATAGTTATTTTTGACATTATAAATCTACCTTCTGGATCAGAAACTGTGTCCAGTACTGTGAAATTGATGTTTTTGTGTATTAAAATAGCTACCCCTCTTTGCCTAGAGTTATAGCAGGCAGAGAACATGCTGGGAAACTCAGGTGTTTTAAGTTCATCTGCCGATGTGGCAGATCTATGAGTCTCCTGTAATAATATTACGTCTGCTTGCATTCTTTTTAACTGATCAAAAATCTTTAATCTTTTATCTCTTGAGCCAGTTCCATGTACGTTCCATGAGACAAATCTTAGTGCACCCATAGATGTGTGTGTGAGTAGCTAAAATATGACGCCTTCATGTGAATAAGATGGAATAAGTATCTAAATGTATAAAATAGTATGTTAATAAATAACAGAAAAGTAAATAATAATAAGGATTCAACAGTGTTTGTGGTTGTATTATTTGACGCATAAATTATGATATTGTGTTGTGACTTAAATATATCCATGTGTGTGTGTGTGTGTGTGTGTATGTGTGTGTGTGTGTGTGTGTGTGTGTGTGCGTGTTCCTGTGTGTGTGTGTGTGTGGGTCTGTGTGTGCATGTGTGTGTCTGTGTGTGTGCGTGCGTGTGCGTGTGTGTGTGTGTGTGTGGAGTCTGACGCAGTGTTGGAAAGTTGTGTGGTTGTGCCATACAGGTGTAAAGAAGCAGATAAAAAGAGGAAAGGAAAATACAGAAACAGGTTAAAAAAGAAGAAAGAACTAAAAAGAAAAGGTGATGGGGTGTGAGGTGATGATGAACAGGTGAACTCATCATCTAAAACACGGATCTAGCAGCTGTTTATTACTGACGTGCTCAAACCCAGTGAATCTGATAAGAAAAATAAAGGTCTGACCTGATGTTGGGCTAATACAGCCAGTCTGTCACTCCTCGCTCCTTGTAAAGTTTATTATCCACATAAAGCTTATCCACTGAGATGACAGCTCTCTTCCCATCTTGGATAAACTTTTTACGCAGCGGAAAGAGAACTCTGTGCCGATCCAGGATTTCCTTAGGAAACTGGTCATTAACGCTGAAGTCTTTGCCTTTGAGCTCTCTTCCGTGACTTTTAACCAGATCCTTCTGCTTAAAATGTTCAAATTTAGCCACGATGGGACGAGGTCGTCTGCTGTCCCCTCTTTTAGCTCCAAGGCGATGTACTCGGTCGAAGGTGATGTTTTTTACCGTTTCTTCGGGTATCTTCATTTGGGTCTGGAGAAAGTGTTTAACAGTGCGTTCGCAGTCCTCGGCCCCTCCCACCTCCTCCGACAGACCTGCAAACACCAAATTATCCCTCATGCTACGGGCCTGAAGGTCCAAAACCGTCTCCTTCAGAGTTTTGTTGTCCTGGGTGATCCGCGTCATTCCCTCCTCCAGGGAAGAAACGGACTCCCGCAGAGACGCGTTCTCAGCAGCGAGCCGCTCCACCTGCTCCTGGCTGAATTCCAGGGACTGGCGGAGGTTCTGAAACTCCTGGTGCAGAACCTCAAGCAGATGAAGACGCCCCTCAAATCCCACAAGCCGTTTATCTATGGATTCTAATAATTCCAATATGTCCTTCCGGGGAGATGAGGCCTCAGGCGAGTCCTGAGGGCGGCTCCGCTTCGTCCCAGGTGTTTCAGGTTCACCCGCTGATTTCTTCGGACCCATAACAAATAACTCGAAAACTCCGTCAATAAAGTTCTGTAAACTTTCTAAATTTTCTTCACTTACCTCCAGATTGAGCGAGTTATACTTACCAGATTATTTTTTTGCGTTGTCAGTTTTTAAATTAGGCAAAAATGCATCTGAATTGTTTGTGAATGTTTGCTAACGAGCTGCCATCAGCTTCAAACGCTGCTGTGTCCGGTAATCGGCCGTCAGCGCATGCGCATCTCTCCCCTCAAATCCTACCTCTGCCACCAAATGTGAGACTGTAGAGCAGCCAGAAGGTCTTCAAGTTGAAAGAAGTAGAGGCAAACTGCAGCACAGGGACATTTTTCCAGAGAGCCAAAATGCTTCTCCTGCATTTATTTCACCTCTTTCCTTTTACAGATCACCACATAACAAAAACAAAACTCCCCAAGCCTCCACCTGGCTTCCTTTAAACACCCCAGCAAATCACACCTGCAAACAATTCACCCCAATCAGTGCTCCAACATTAAATCCAGAGGGAAATAAACATCCACATAAAGGTACCTAAATGTTAACATAAACAAAAGACAAAACTGTTTTTACAATACAAAAAACATTATCACACTAAGACACATTTCAGTTAAAATATCCCCCATCGCAGTGCCAGCAGACTACAGAAATAAATTACAGGGACGAATGGGAAATCATCCATACCACTTCGTCACGGTCTTGATTTGTAAAGCACCTTGTGGGGTTCCACTGGACCCATAAAAATAGCTTGACGTCATCAATTAGGTCCTGTTTTAGTCTATAGGTGCATTTCCACTGACTAAAAAGTGGTGTGGTTCGAATCTGTCTCAGAAGTAATTTACTTTTTACCAGCTAAAGTTTGATGATTTGGCTAAAAAATATATATTTTCACCTGTTTTTGAAGATGACCTCTTCAAATTAGCTTTTGTAAATTAAGAAAGCTGAAGAACAATCACAGCAAAGGTTTACTGAAATTTAGAGTAGACATAGTTGTTTGAAAAAGGATCCTAAATCTTTTCCATAGTGTTGCATTTGATGCCCTTCCTGTGTTGCAGTGACACCTTAATGTCATGCAGCCCAGATGTGTTCATGACCTGTTTTTGGATGTGAAAACACAGGTCACAGGTGTCCCTTAATGGTATAAGCAGCAGCCCGTATAAAGGACAGACATATCACAGAGTGCCGAAGGTGAGGGTGGATATGTTTATGGAATAAATAACAAAGAGAAAGATGCATTATGGTCCAGCAGAATGCATTGCCATCCCTCTGTGTTCTAAGGGGCAGCTACAGAAAATTATTGTAAACACGCAGAACACATAATGGAGATTCAGTGTGAACAGGAAATGTTTTGCTTTATCTCTGCATGGTCTTACATTTATGTTGATATAGATATAGCACTGCTTAAAAACCTAAGGAACAACTTAACACAATGTAATGTCAAGTCAATCACAGTTCTGTGAAATCAAACTATCCACTTAGAAAGCAACACTGATTGACAATTAATTTCACAAGCTACTGTGCAAATGGAACAGACAACAGGTGGGAATTATAAGCAATTAGCAAGACAACCCCAATAAACAAGTGATACTGCAGGTGGTGACCACAGGCCACTTCTCAGTTCCTCACAGTCCTCCATATGTTCACTAAAGATAGCCTGACTTTTGTGTTTGTGGAAGTTGGTGTGTGTGTGTGTCTGCTCTGTCTTTTTGATCCCCAGTGAGTCGTTGCGGATGGCTGCTTATAGGGAGCCTAAGTCACGCCCATCTACTTCTGGACCATGGGTCCCCGGAAGAACAAAAAAATGAATGCAAGTCAATGGGGCTGAAAACATAATTTTTGTAATTCCGCTTGTGGTACCTGGAGTAAGCACCACTGCTGTAGAGTGTTTTTCCACTTTGATTTTAAGGGTGACTAAAACCAAACCTCCATGGGCTTATAAAACGCAATTTTCTAATTCCGCTTGTTTTGTGACATGGATTTCACATTTACTGTCCGTGAATTTTAAAGACACTTTGATACCACTGTTATTTTCGAACAGGGGGAAAAGCTATTTTAGGTTTTGTTTAAAAATAAGTCCAGGACTACAAATGCGCATCACAAAAGTGATGTCATCGAACCAGACAAGGAGAAAACTGAGGAAAAATGGCTGTAAGTTCACCAAACTTCCCACAGGAGGTAAGAACCACCATAAATCAGGTCATTTGGTGAGTAGCAGCTACGTTAGGGGAGAGGAGATGATGTGGTGACGTCACACATGTGACGTAACGATTTCTGGGGTGTAGTCATGCTAATTACAAACTTTTACAAGCTGAAAAATCTCAAAGTACGTGACTGGTGTGGTCAAAAAACCCATCATTAGTTTCCATTTGAATTGCAGTAAAACAAATGTGCGATCCAGGACGTAAGGGAAAGCGGAATAGAAAATAGTGTTTTTAGCCCCATTGACTTGCATTCGTTTTTTCGTTCTTCCAGGGATCCATGAGCCAACAAGATAGGGAGGAGACTTAGGCTCCCTATACTGAGCCAGGATACTCTGGAGGTTTTTCTCCTGTTTAAAGGAAGTTTTCCTCTCCACTGTCGCTACATGCTTGCTTAGAATGAGGAATGCTGCAATTTGCTGGGTTCCTTGTATTGGAAACCTTTTAACTAAATGGGCTTAATGAACTGAACTGTATTGGAATATTTACTTTGGGAAGTGCCCTGAGATGACTTATCATGATTTGGCACTATATAAATAAACTGAATTAAATTGAATTGATTGCCATTAGGTACCGAGAGGAGATCCTCAAACTTCATGTGGGACCACATGCAGATACGATTAGCTTTGAGTTCCTCCTAATGCAAGGCAATGCTAGACCTCATGTGGCTAGAGTGAGTCAGCAATTGCTGCAAGAGGAAGTCATTGTTGCCATGGACTGGCCCGCCCATTCCCCAGACTTGAATCCAATTGAGTGCATTTGGGACATCATGTCTCTCTCTATCTACCAATACCACATTGCACCACAGACTGTCCAGGAGTTGAGGGATGCTTTAGTCCAGATCTGGGAAGAGATCTCTCAGGAGACTATCCACCACCTCTTCAGGAGCATGCCCAGGCACTGTATGTAGGTCATACAGGAACATAGAGGCCACACACACTACTGAGCCTCAGCTTGACTTGTTTTAAGGACATTACATCAAAGTTGGATTAGCCTGTATTGCAGTGGTACAGAGCTGGTATCCAGCATGTTTTAGTTTTAACTCTGCTTCAACACACCTGATTTGAATCAGCAGGTGATTAACAGGCTTCTGCAGAGCCTGATTAGCTGCTGCACAGTTGATTCAACCACTGAATTAGGAGTGTTGGAGTGGAGAAACAAGGAATACCGGCTCTCCAGTACCTGGAGTGAGTACCACTGCTGTAGTGTGTTTTTCCACTTTGATTTGAAGGGTGACTCTAAAACCAGACCTCAATAGGCTTATAAATTTAATTTCCGTTGATAATTTTTGTGTGATTTTGTTGTCAGTACAATTAACTGTGTAAAGAACAAAGTATTTAAACCATCCATCCATTTTCGGCCACTTATCCGGGGTCAGGTTGCAGGGGCAGTAGCCTAAGCAGAGAGGCCCAGACTTCCCTCTCCTCCAGGAGAATCCCAAGGCGTTCCCAGGCTAGCCAAGAAACATAGTCCCTCCAGTGTGTCCTGCGTCTTCCTTTAGGTCTTCTCCCAGTTGGACGTGCCCGGAAAACCCCACCAGAAAGGCGTCCAGGGGGCATCCAAACTAGATGCCTGAGCAACCTCAACTGGCTCCTCTCAATGCGGAGGAGCAGCGGGTTTACTCCAAGCCCCTCCCGGATGACCGAGCTTCTCATCTTGTCTCTAAGGGAGAGCCCAGCCACCCTGTCGAGAAAACTCATTTTGGCCACTTGTATCCACCATCTCATTCTTTTGGTAACTACTCAAAGCTTGTGACCATAGCCAAGGCTCCATTTACTCGTGGCTCGAATCTAGGCGAATCGAAAACTAAGTGCTGGTGTGATGGTTGGACTTCCGTATATCCTTTAGTTAATGACGTGGAGGTCGATATCTGGCATGGGTGAATTAGTGTGCTGTGTGACACTGATGGGTGGAAGGCGTGACAGTACCTCCCACTTTAGGGACGGCACCTGAAGTCCCAGTCCGCGATGAGGGAGGGACGAGAGGGTTCCTAGGAGCTTTCCTAGGGGCCGTAGCCTAGCCAGTCCACCAGATATTGCCAGCCTCTCCCCTGACAGTGGGCATCCAAGATGCGGCACACCATATACACATGGTCACCATCAACAAAACATGGAGGAGGCACTGGGTCGGCGGGCGGGGACAGAGGCGAGCAGGCACAGGGCTTGAGCTGGAAACGTGTGGAAAACCGCATGGATCTGCAGGCAGGTGGCAATTTGGTGAAAGGAGCAATTCTCCAGCTTTCAGTAGAGGTGGTTGTCCAATAGGCGGGACAAGACTGTCTGGACGTGCTGTACATGGTCAACTTCTGAAAGGGAATAGATAAGTATGTCGTCTAGATGGACAAACACTCACTGGCCTAGCATGTAGCGAAGGACATCATTGATGAGGCGTTGGAAGGCGGTGGGCTTTGACACATGGCTTGTCAATGCTGTTGCATAGTCCAAATGGCATAACTAGGTATTCCCAGTGGCTGGTGGGTGTGATGAAGGTGGTCTTCCACTGGTCTCCCTTATGGATGCAGACCAGGTTATAAGTATTCCTAAGATCCAGCTTGGTGAAGATGGATGACCGAAATACTGCATCCAAGACGATGGTCATGAGTGACAGGGGGTGCCTGTCCTTGATCTTTATAAGGCATACACCCCAATAGTCGATGCATGGGCGAAGTCACCCATCCTTCTTCTTAACAAAGAAAAACCTAACTGCGCCAGGAGAGGTGGAGGGTCAGACGAAGCCTTGCTGGAGGGCCTTCGTGATGAATATGCCCATGGCACGGGTTTCTGGGGGGGACAGGGAGAACAGGCAGCCCGCTTTGAGGAATGGTGCCGGGCTGGTCGATTAGGAGGAAGGGTGGCGGTTGGAGGCTTGTCAAAGACCTGAGCGAGATCCCTGTACTGTGCGGGTATAGGTCCAGGGTCATGGAGTTCATCGTCTAGTGCCCCGATGGGAGGAGAGGACTTAGGAGGTATGTGGGTATGGCAATGGCATCCCCAATTCACTAGGTGGCCAGGATATGTGGGGGTCCTGGACTTAGAGCCAAGGGTGTCCTAGAATGAGAAGAGTTGAAGGGGCTGAGATGAGGAGGAAGCAGAGTGCCTTGTGGTGTGTTCCCACACTCATCTGGACCTCAGGGGTTCGGTGACAGACAGGGAAGGGATGGAGTAGTTTCCCATCCACCAAAGTGACTGGAATGGCCTGGTTCAGGCGAACACTGGGGAGCTGGAGTTGGGAGGTGAGGTGTTGGGCTATGAAGTTGTCTGTGGCCCCTTAATCCAGAAGATCTTCCAGGCAGATAGGGCCCTGCTTGAGGTAGAGGATGATCTTCAAGGTGGTGAGATGATTGGGGCAAGAGGACGAAGATCCAGGGAAGGTTGCCCTTAGCCTTATCTGGGTCCGGCGTTTCTCGGTTGAAGAGGACTGCGGGCTCGGTGATGGTCAGGGGATGCGCAGTATGCACACAGGCTATTCTGTTAGCGTTGGTCCCTCTACCCAGGGGATAGATGGCCCAGCTGCATAGATTTGTCTTGGGGCTTTCTGTGATGGTCTCTGGGATGGGATTGGCTGAGGAACGGCATGGACCTGGGGGGGGGGGGGGGGGGTGAAATTGGTAGGTTGGGCAAAGGCTTTGTGGAGCTCTATCACAAAGGTGGTGTAATAATAAAAATAATAATACATTTTATTTAAAAGCACCTTTCTGGTCACTCAAGGACACTGTACAGAATAAAAACACAAATCATTCAATAAAACAAAGTAAACAAACGTAAATATCAGCAACAATCCGATAGTGTCAGTCCAACATATAAAATCAAATAAAATCAAAGTTTACCGGTGAGCAGCGGCAGCCAAACTCGCCAGCGTTCACTCAACCGTAATCAACCAGCTGTTCAAGAAGTTGTTAGGCCTGGAGGCCAATGACTGGTATTTGTAGCATGCCGCAGCAAACTCTTTGGCCTGCCCGGTCAGCAAGGAGGTTAGCAGCGCAACCCTGGAGCAGGAGGTGGTGTAGCGGGAAGGCTGGCACTTGAATATGTCCAGTGTGGCCAGTAACCCATTTGGGCTGCCCCTCGCCCCATCCTATTGCTCTGGGAGACTGATGTAGGGGGCCTCGCTCCCTGCTGTGGTGTGACGCTGGAGAGTGACAAATAGCTGGAGGATCGTCTGTGTAAGAGACTCGAGTTTGGTACTTTGTCAGTCCACCAGCAAGTGGAAGTGGGCTACCTCCTCTCGGAGGCGCGATAACTCTGCTGGGTCATAAACTTTGGATTCAGTCATCCTGTTAGATATCTGCTGTGTGGCGAAGATTGAGGAACAACAGCAGTAGTTGGAATGTGGCATGTTTTATGACTCTAACGTGGAGTAGCAAGCACTGGGTGTGGCTGACACCCAGTTATTCTAGGAGTGTTGGGCAGAGCTCGAAAGGGATTGGGACTGGGCTGACGCTTCAATGTAAGAGACAATCACTTACTGGTAGGAGTCTTTGCAATTGGGTTGAAGAGGCGAGGCTCCAGTTACTTGTGACTTGAATCCAGGCAAATCAATGACTGAGGGCTGGTGTGATGGTTGGACTTCCATATATACTCTAGGTAATGATGTGGAGGTGGATATCCAGTGAGTGAAATGATGGGTAATGGAATTCTGGCGTGGGGATTAGTGCACTGGGTGGCGCTGTTGGGCAGAAGGCATGACATAGTTGAGGCAGGAGATGACAGTATATTGCACCAGGAGCTGGGTGGCATATAGTGTTAGGTACGGTCTGATTTTTCATATGTTATACAGTGTAAAATGGCATGAATGGGCGACAGAGGCAACATGATCTTTAAAGGTCAGCTGGTCATCAGTCACAACACACAAGTTTCAAACTGCCTTTGAAGGAGCCAGAGATAGGGAATCAATATGGATTGAATTATTGTGCCAAATGGATGGTTTCACTGGAATGACAAGTAATTTGGTTTTTGAGAGGTTGGAGATGGTGAGATTTCATCCATCTTGATATGTCACAGAGTCAGTCCAAGACTCGTGCTGAGACTGTGTGGTCGTCCGGCGGGAACGTCAGATAGAGCTAGATGCCATGTCCATGGCAGTGGTAGGAGAAGCCATGTGATCAAATGATCTCACCCAGTGAGGTGGTGTATGTGGCAAAGAGAAGAAGTCCTGGTACATAGCCCTGGGGGACTCCTGTGGCAAGATGGTGAACAGCAGAAGATTGTCCAAGCTAAGATACACTGAATGACCGTCCTGTCAGGTATGGTTCAAACCAGGAGTTTGCTTTCCCTGTGATGCCCATGCAATAGAGTATGGATAAAAGGAAGCCATGGTTGACAGTGTCAAATGCAACTAAGTCAAGCAGAATAAGTTCTTAGGATTTAGCGATTGCTCTAGATTCTTCACTAAACCTTTACATGGCTTCTGCCCTTCGATGGAGGTTTGAGGTGTCATATGAGGTAAGGTCTAATTGCAAAAGCACCAAGCGTTTATGTCTTTAGATTAGTTTTAATGTCAGAACTGTGCAGAAGCTACTTTATTTTTGGAAACTTGTACAGACTGTGAATTACACTGCCAAATACACAGCCAGATACTGATTTTAATCTTTAAACCCAATGCTTTAAGAAATAAGTGAGCAAGGCACAAGTTTTTTTATGTGTAATTCTACAAAACTAAAAATGAGTTAATTTGTAATCAGCATTAAACATACAATATTCTTAGTAATTTTGTAGAAGTGGTCAGAGTGAAATAATTCTCGGTAGTATAGTGGAATTTTCTTTAATAGAGTGAGCATAATTGTTATCATTATTACCATCACCATCATCATCATCATCATCATCATCATCATCATCAGTACCAGAGCTGACAAACTGCAGCATATTCAATGGGATGTTGTGGTTTTTGCTGGCTCCCTTTTTGCTATCTTGATTTGGCTACGTCACACAAGCACCTGAAAAAAAATTACTGTGTGCAGAACACCTTCATGTATCAGTTACCATCAGAAGCATTTCAGCATGAACACGTAGCATAATTCTGCACCAAAAATTAAAATGTTAACAGCCCTTTGGTTTTCGTCTAGCACTTATGGTGCAGCCGTTTGCCTTAGACTATTGTGATATGGTAGGGTTGGATAAAGGCAGCTTGCCAACTCCGAGTCCAGATGTCTTGCCTCAAGTGGAGGAGTTCAAGTATCTCGGGGTCTTGTTCACGAGGAGGAAAGGAAGGACTGGGAGATTGACAGGCAGACTGGGGCAGCGTCTGCAGTAATGTGAACGCTGAACCGGTTTGTTGTGGTGAAGAAGGAGCTCAGCTGGAAAGCAAGGCTTTCAATTTACCAGTTGATCTACATCCCAGTCCACACCTATGGTCATGAGCTTTGTAATGACCAAAGAACAAGATCGTGGCTACAAGCGGCTGAAATGAAACACGTTGAAACATGTTGATAAATAACGCTGTTTTTGCCAAATTAGAGGCATTCCCTCTGGTTTCAAGAACTATACGAAGATTGTACCTACTTGGATCATTTCCTGTCTCCATGCAGCATGTGAGTAGATGGAATTGTACCAGAAACTTTAACTTATTAAGCTAGTCAATGTGATTGATTTCTACAAACATCCTTGTAATTAAAATACATTTTTACACTCTATTTAAATCCTGTCTAATTTATGCATAGAAAGAACTCAACTAACAGACAGTGCACATATTTACATATTTTATGTTTATGTTTATGTATTTATCAGACACTTTTGTCCAAAGCGACTTACAAGTGATAATCAGCATGTTGCCCTTGAGGCTAACAACAACAATAACAACAACAACTTGACATCAATCATGGAGAGGAGGGAACAAGGAGTGGACAGTAGAGAGGGGGGACGGGTGCAGGGAGGGTGCTAGTTAAGAAGATGCTCTCTGAAGAGCAGGGTCTTCAGGAGTTTCTTGAAAATTGAAAAGGAAGCTCCTGTTCTGGTAGTGCTTGGAAGGTCTTTCCACATTTGTGGAATGATGCATGAGAAGAGTCTGGATTGTCCTGAGCGTGGTGTAGGCACTGCTAGCCGATGATCCTGTGATGACTGGAGCGGCCGGGCCGAGACGTAAGCCTTTGCAAGAGGATTCAGGCAGATGGGAGCCGTACCATCTCGGACTTTGTATGCTAGTGTTAGCTATTTGAATTTGATGCGTGCTGCTAGCGGTAGCCTGTTGAGCTCAATGAACAGAGGGGTGACGTGTGCTCTTTTTGGCAGATTGAAGACCAGATGTGCCGCTGTGTTCTGGACCATTTGAAGAGGTCTCACAGTACAGCCTGGAAGACCAGTTAGAAGGGCATTGCAGTAATCGAGGGGGGAGATGACAGTACATTGCACCAGGAGCTGGGTGGCATGTTGTGCTAGGTATGGTCTGATCTTTCGTATGTTATACAGCGCAAAGCTGCATGAACGAGCAACAAAGGCAACATGATCTTTAAATGTCAGGTGTTCATCAATCACAACACCCAGATTTCGAACTGCCTTTGAAGGAACCAGAGATAGGAAGTCATTTCGAATTGAGATATTGTGCTGTATGGATGGTTTTGCTGGGATGACAAGTAGTTCAGTTTTAGAGAGGTTGAGTTGGAGATGGTGGGATTTCATCCATTTTGATATGTCAGCGAGACAGTTTGATATCCGTGCAGAGACAGTGTGGTCGTCTGGTGGAAATGACAGAGCTGGGTGTCGTCTGCATAGCAGTGGTAGGAGAAGCCATGTGATCGAATGATCTCACCCAGTGAGGTGGTGTATATGGCAAAGAGAAGAGGTCCTAGTGCAGAGCCCTGGGGGACTCCTATGGCAACATGGTGCACAGTAGAGGATTGTCCAAGCCAAGATACACTGAATGATCGTCCTATGAGGTACGATTCAAACCAGGCGTGTGCTTTCTCTGTGATGCCCATGCTAGAGTGTGGACAAAAGGAAGCCATGGTTGACGGTATCAAATGCAGCCGATAAGTCGAGCAGGATAAGCACTGAGGATTTGCCTGTCGCTCTAGCTTCTTTTAAGGATTCCGTCACTGCTAACAGAGCAGTTTCAGTGGAGTGGCCCTTTTTGAACTCAGATTGCTAAGGGTCAAGCAAACAGTTTTGTGAGAGGTATTCTGTGATCTGCTTGAAATCCACCCTTTCAATGATTTTGGACAGAAAAGGGAGGAGAGAGATAGGTCGGTAGTTCTCCACATGGTTTGGAGGAAGAGATGTTTTTTTAGCAGCAGTTTAACTTGACCATGGTTGAGAGTGGTGGGAAATGTACCGGATGTCAGTGAAGCGTTGATCACATGTGTGACTGCTGTGGCTACTGTAGGAGCAATAGCTTGGAGCAGCTTAGTCGGAATGGGGTCAAGTGGGCATGTAGTAGGGCGGCTGCACATGAGAAGCTTGGACACAGTTCTCAGTGAGAGGGGAAAAAGAGGAAAATGAAGCAGTAGGGCTTGAGATGGTTGGGTTAGAAGGAGTTTGTGGTAGTGAATGTTCAGGAGTGGCCAGTTGAGTAAACTGTTTACTTATAGCTGCCACTTTGTCAGTGAAAAATGAGGCAAATGTGTCAGCTGATAGATTGTTGGTAGGAGGTGGAGACGGAGGGGTGAGCAGAGTTTTGAATGTTGAAAATAGTTTCTGAGAGTCAGTAGAGCTGAGAATTTTGTCAGTGTAGAAAGCTTTCTTTGCATCAGTGATGCTGGCAGAGAATGAGGACAGTAATTCATGAAATTTCAGTTGATCACCAGGATCTTTTGTTTTGCGCCATTTCCGTTCCGCAGCTCTAAGATTGGTGCGTAAAGACCGGAGGGTTTCATTTAGCCAAGGGTGCGACTGAGAGGATCTAGCAGGTCTAGTGGCTAAAGGACACAAGTTATTAAGACAAGAGCAGAGTGTGGAGCAGAGTGACTCGGTGGCATCATTCACTTCATAAGCAGAGAATGTACTGGGAGATGGAAGAGTGGAGGCAACAAGAGACGAGAAGTGGTTGGGCACCAGATTGTGGAGGTTGCGGCGGAATGAGACCATTGGAGAGGAAGCAATGGACCTCCCTTGTAGAGTTGTGCTGAAATGGATGAAGTAATAGTCATGTTGGAATTTAACTTTCTAACCCACATGCAGAATCAGAGCCGGAGACAAAGGTAAGAGACAATAATAATAATATTTGTTAAACAATGAGAAGAAAGGTGAGGCACTCTCAAGGAAGCTCTGATGCATGGGGGCAGGATCTAATGGGAGAAAAATCAGGAAGATGAGGAGACAGCAGTAGGGTGAGTAAATGGTGCAAACTGAAGCAGTCTTACTTTATGGTAGAAAGCTGTTGATGCAGAGGAGGGGGTAGGTCTGGTCTGAGATGGAGAGGAGCTCAAACAGGGTCCAAGCCGTGGAGACGAGGGATGAAGGTGATGAGGAATCCAAAACATTGAGCGAGGCAGGCGGGGGGGGGGGGGGGGGGGGTGGGCGGCTGGCAGAGCAGATGAGATGAAGTGGAGCAAAGATCCAATGGTTTTGGCTGGAGAGGTGATGAAGGTGATATCTGCTGAATACAAATAGCGATCACTAGAGATACAAAAAAACAAACAAGCACAAAGAGCTCGAGAATAGGTTGTGTACCCTAACGAGTTAATCATCCGACGTTGTGTAGGTCTCAGACTGCTCTTTAAGTATCCGGCCGGTGATTGCAGCTGAATGGCTGCAGCTGAGCAGCTTTCCGGCACCGCCCACCTGCAGGAGAAGGGTTAGTGTGAGGAACAATAAATCTCAGGCCATGACAGTAATGATCGGAAAGATGCAGCGGTGTGACAGAGAGCGTATCTTTGGTACAGTTTCTGGTGAAAATGAGGTCAAATGCTTTTCCAGCTTTGTGAGTTGGAGGACTTTGTACTAGTTTTAGATCAAATGACGACATTAGTAACAGGAAGCCTGATGAGCTTATAATAATAAGCTTATAGTCTTTGTAACATTGATGTGAAATTTCTAAAAATCACTTTTTGTTCATAATGACTCTGATCATTTTGTTATTTTGTGACACACAAAAACAATATCCTTTGATGGATAAACAATAAAATCTTATAGTTGATGTGTTGATCTTTCCCTGTGCTGTGCAAAACTTTTGAGAACCCTCAAAATAGTAAAGATCCAAAATAAACCTGTCACACCCTGTCCTGTCTCCCCATTCTGTTCAGTCATGTGACTCTGTTAATTGCTCCCACCTGCCTCTCGTTTTCCAATCACCCAAACTCCCAGCCCTCACGTATTTAAACCATCTCAGTTCTGTGTCTTTTGTCAGTTGATTGTTTCCATGTCCTGCTTGCGTTCATCATTAAAGACTTTTACATGTTCCAGTTTGTCTGCCTGCCTGCTTCCTCCCCAGCGTTTGGATCCTCACCTCCGCTTCACTCACCAGCGCGCGTGACAGAATGAACCGACCCCCAAAAGGATCCAGCGGGGAGGTTCTCCCCTGGGAGTACCTGCTCCAATTTCTCACCTCGAACCACTGGCCGGCTTCTCCTCCTCCGGCGTCGCCTCGCCGCCGCCGAACCCTGGCCTCGGCGATCCTCTCCACCCTCCCGGAGCCAGATGGGGGGTTGGACTGGGAGACACAGCTAGACTGCTCCTGCTATGCGGGCACCAGACTGGCTGTGTGCTCCCCCTGAGTTGGCCCACGGCGTTGGGAAGGATGCTGGGCCCCACCGTCACCCCTTGTCCCAGGACAGAACCACGGGCGCACCGCTACCCCGGCTCGGCACGCAAGCTTGGACCCGCCCCCAGTCAGATCAGCGGCCCCAACTCCGGTCCAGTCAGCACCTCCTTCATCTGCAGGCGGAGGGACCACGCCTACAGCCCATCAGACGGAGCTCGCCGGCATCCAAGCGGAGCTTGGTCGGCTCCGTCAACTCATCAGCCTCCAGGAGTTCCAGCTGGATGCCCTATCCTCCCCGTTTCTCCAGGAGAAGGTTTCTGTCCAGTCAGCAGCTCCCTCGTCTCCATGCCAAAGGACCGAGCTCGCAGCCCATCCAACAGAGCTCGCCGGCCTCCGAGCTGAGCTGGTCTGACTCCGTCAGATCTTCAGTCTCCAGGAGCACCTGGTGGACAATCTGGTCTCCCTGCGTTTCCAGTTACCGGCTCCACCAGGTCCCGCGCCACCAGTCCAGTCAGCGCCAGGTCCCGCGCCACCAGTCCAGTCAGCGCCAGGTCCCGCGCCACCAGACCAGTCAGCGCCAGGTCCCGCGCCGCCAGTTGAGTCAGCGCCAGGTCCCGCGCCACCAGTCAAGTTAGCGCTAGTTCTAGCGGTGGTCGAAGACGCTCCGCCCCTGGGCCAGCCTGTCCAAGAGGCTCCGTCCCCGGGCCAGCCAGTCCAAGAGACTCCGCCCCCAGGCCAGCTGATCCAGGAGGCTCTGCCCCCGGGCCAGCCTGTCTGTCATGTTCTGTGGTAAATGTTTAACCCAGGACATGCAGAATCAATACACGGAAGCTGGTGGTAGGAATAATAATGATTTATTAAGAAAAGATGATTCCAGGAGTAACTGGTAATCAGCGAATGAGTGACGGGAGCAGCGTCTGAGGGGAAGAGGAGCAGATGTGAGACTTTGATAATGTAATATGGTAGAGGACGCGCTTGGGAGGAGGACTTACGGGCGAAGCGTGGTGAAGTTTGTCCGGGTAGGGGTGAGCTGGGAGAGCGAGCGGATATCCAGGGTTGAGGCAGATCGACGGGGTTCCAACCGGAGGTGATGAGAGAGAGAAAGAGCAGGTTTGCAGGAGCAAGTCGAGCCGTTGGGAGGACGGGGAGTCGAGAGGTGAATCCAGAGGCTGTATGGTCGGGCAGTTGTATATCCAAGGAGTCACGCAGGGATGCGGTGTATGGAGAGGGATGACTGAGCCTACAGCACGAGGGAAAAACAGGAACAAAGTCTAAGCACAAAAATCGTAGTAAAACTAAGTTTCAAAATCTAGAGTTCTTTAGAATCACAGAGGCTGGGATTTCTACCAGTAAGGCGTAATCATCCGGCAGTTTAGCAGTGTCCTCCGTCCTCCTTATGAAGGCCACCTGCTGATGAGCTGATTGACCACAGCTGCTGCTCTCTCTCCTGAAATCAGAGAAGCTCCCAAAAACAGGTGACATAATGGTGTGTGTAGAGTGCTCACCTCCCAGCTCACAACACTGTCCAGTTGTCAGAGCCCAGCCCGGCGGCACCAGCCAAGGAAGTGGTCCCTTCTGCAGCGGCTAAGCCTCCAGTCCAGAAGTCGACGCCTCCAGTCCAGAAGTTGACACCTCCAGTCCAGAAGTCGACGACGTCTCCTCCAGCGTCTCTGCCTCCGGTCACCGCCGGTCCTGCCCTCGCCAGGCGCGAGCCCCCCAGAGCCCGTCGTCGTCTCTCCCTCTGCCCCAGACGCAGGCCCCCCAGAGCCCGTTGCCATCTCCTCCTCTGCCCCAGATGCAGGCCCCCGGACTCTACTGGTCCCTGCCTCTTCTCCACCGGTCCCTCGGTTCCTCTTGGCCCTCCTCCCTGCCTTGCTCTGTGTTTCTGAGGGCGTCTGGAATCCGTCTTTCGGGGGGGGGGGGGGGGGGGGGGGCTGTCAAACCCTGTCCTATCTCCCCATTCTGTTCAGTCATGTGTCTCTGTTAATTGCTCCCACCTGTCTCTCGTTTTCCAATCACCCAAGCTCCAGCCCTCATGTATTTAAACTAGTGGTGGGTATAGATTATTTTTTAATCGAGATTAATCTCACTGTAATCTTGGAATTAATCTAGATTAATCTAGATTAAAATGGCACATTCAAATTCTGCCAAAGGCATATGTGTGTGCTACCTAGATAATGAATAAAAGCAAGTCGTTGAGAATGGAGGCGTATTTCTTGTTTCAGTAATGCATCACAGACTGATAAAGCAGTTTTACTACGATAACTGATGATGAAAATAAATAATGATCCATAAGTATTTGTGTTTAATAGCTGTTTATTCAGTTCAACAAATTCTGCACTGTAGGTCAACAGAATAGGTCATGATTAACTATTTACAGTTAGTAGCATTTGGTCAATCAATCCAAGCTCTATTTCTCCTTCTTCCACCAGTCACTCAAGCAGACCAGCTTGTTCACATTGTCTGGTGACAAACTAGTTCTTCTCTTCTACACAATATGGCCTGCTAAAGAAAAAAGTATTTACACAGTAGATACACACACACACACACACACACACACACACACACACACACACACACACACACACACACACACACATACATACAGACATACATACATACACACACAGAAACTATCTGGCCTGGGGAGGGGGTTAAATTTCTGGGGTGCCCTTCCAATGCCCCCCTTTAGTTTGCATGTAGGATCGCCTCTGGTGAATAGGAGCGAGAGCTGGAAATGATGCCACAGCTCACCTGTATGAGCAGAAGCCAACTGTTGCTGTTGTTGCCTCTGAAAATGGCAAGGGGAGTTATCCTAGCTCAATTTTTCTAAATAAATATAAGAATTTATGAGTAAAACGTTTATTATTACAGGTAAATTTGAGTCGAAGCCACATGAACAACAACGACCTGTAGAAACACGTTATCACAATAAACAGCTGCTAAAAGAGCTAAACTTAGTTGGAAACCACACCTGTCTGATAAAGTCTTGTCTCGGTTTTCTCACATCCGAGCGCTGCTTCGGCCGCGGACGGTGAAGTGTGGCCCGGGGAAAGCCCGGCTGGAAATGTCGGAGGTAAACAAAACAAAATAAAAAGAATGAAAGTCGGATTTATGGATTAAACTCTGGTTAAAGTACATAAATTATTTACTTGTCCCGCGCGATGAGATGGGAGAAGCGCTGCTGGTGGCGACGGTGCGACTGTTCGGCTGCATGGGGAACATTAAACTCCGCGAACCTGGCGTCCGTCCATACGTACGATGATCCGCGCTGAGTACACATCCGCGCCAACCAGGTATCCATCCGCGTAATGTGAAAGTCATCATAGTTTACTTAGTATAGACCCAGATCCCAACCCAACTTTGAGAATAGATTAACGGCGTCATTTTTTTTATCGCGCAATAAGAGTCTGGCTTTGCCGCAGCGCGTTAACGCCGATAACGGCCCACCCCTAATTTAAACCCTCACAGTTCTGTGTCTTTTGTTGGTTCATTGTTTCCATGTCCTGCGTGCGTTCATCACATCGACATATAAATACTGGACAATTCATTTCCATAGGCTCCAATAACACATTTTTGAGGCCAAATGGGAGGTGGCAACCACCGCCATTTTGACCGTGTCACAGGTTCCGTCAAGCCCAGACAATTCCACAAAAGGGAAGAGAGGTGGAGTTGAGAGTGGGGCTGTAAGGCTGGGATCAACTGATGACACCCGGTCGAACTAGCTACAAGCTAACCTGAAGCTAACCCAAAGCTAATGCGGATGTGGGAGCTAAGCTAACGGAGGTAGCAACCTAGCTACAACCGGAGTTAACTGTGCACAACACCAGAGCTTCTGAGTCAGAGATACGCCGGGCTGACCGCTGGGTAAAACCGGGTGGAACACAGAGGTCTCCGAGACCTCCACAAGCCGGCAGCCGCACAGCAGACAAGCGCCGCTGCGATCTGAGATGTGCAGAGCTGCCGCTTGGGAGAACCAGGTGGGAAGGTTTCCATCCCAGAGCTCCACAAGCCGGCAGCCCGCGCAGCACACAGAAGCCGCGATCAGACAGAGATGCGCCGACCTGCGGGGAGGGGAGAACGGGTGGAAAACATCGGTTTCCATCCAGAGCTTCACAAGCCGGCAGCCCGCGCAGCAGACAGAAGCCGCGATCAGACAGAGATGCGCTGAGTTGCGGGGAGAACCAGCCGGCAGCCCACGCAGCAGACAGAAGCCGTGATCAGACAGAGATGCGCCGAGCTGCAGGGAGAACCAGCTAGCAGCCCACTCAGCAGACAGAAGCCGCGATCAGACAGAGATGCGCTGAGCTGCTGGGAGGCGAAAACGGGTGGAAAACAGAGGTTTCCCAAGAGCTCCACAAGCCGATAGTCGGAACCCAGCTCCACCAACATGTTATATTTCAACCCATTTTCTAAAGTGCAGGATTATGTTAAATGCACTGGGTTTTACCCTATTACATTTACATTTCATGGTTAAACAGTACATGTTAAAGTCTAAGCTCAGCTCGGCAGTGACCTAAAATACATAAATATAATTTTACTTACCGAAAAAAATGAAGTGGAGACTCCTTGGATGCTCTTTTAATGCAATTAATGCCACAGCAAGTCATTTTGTCCAACAATTGCACAAATAATATCCAAAACAGAATACACAAACAGAGAGACTCAAAATCCCGAAAGTTTCCAAGCCAGACCGAGGCTCAACTGAGGCCTTTCCATGGAGCTAGCTCTGTGGTCACGTGGGTCTGATGCTCATTAATTATACAGAATTTTAGTCTTTTAATACACTTAAACAGAAGAGTGAGAAAAAATTCACCCCTCTCAGAGTTGTCATGAGTGTAAACTAGATCATTTAAACAAAAAAACATGTTCTGGTACCAGGCATTAAGCATGTTAATATCTGCTGTGAAGTTGGTATTTTTAACATGGGAGTCAATGAGGATTTGCTCACTTCTGACACCAGCCCCCAGCGGATGAGGGTGGAACTGCAATTTTTGGTACTTCCGGGTTGGACTCAATTTTAGAGCTCCGTTGTGGGGGCTTGGTGGGGACGCAGACTCTGTGACTGGTGGGGATGTAGACTTCGAGACTTGAGATGTGCACGTCGACTCCGAGACTTGAGACGTGGACTCCGAGACTTGAGATGTGGACGTCGACTCCGAGACTTGAGATGTGGACGTCGACTCCGAGGCTTGAGACGTGGACGTCGACTCCGAGGCTTGAGACATGGACGTCGACTCCGAGACTTGAGACGTGGACGTCGACTCTGAGGCTTGAGACGTGGACGTCGACTCCGAAACTTGAGACGTGGACGTCGACTCCGAGACTTGAGACGTGGACGTCGACTCCGAGACTTGAGACGTGGACGTCGACTCCGGAACAGGAACCTCCGACTGGGTAACAGGAAGTACCGGAGCCTCTTGGACGGGCTGGACCGGAGCCTGTGCGTCCTCTTGGACCACCGCCGAAGCAGGATGCGATGCGTCCTCTTTGACCACCGCCGAAGCAGGATGCGATGTGTCCTCCGGGACCACCGCCGAAGCAGGATGCGATGCGTCCTCCGGGACCACCGCCAGAGCAGGATGCGATACGTCCTCCGGGACCACCACCCGAGCAGGATGCGATGCGTCCTCCGGCACCACCACCGAAGCAGGATGCGATGCGTCCTCCGGGAACACCGCCAGAGCAGGATGCGGTGCGACCTCCAGGACCACCGCCGAAGCAGGATGCGATGCGTCCTCCGGGACCACCGCCAGAGCAGGATGCGATGCGTCCTCCGGGACTACCGCCAGAGCAGGATGCGATACGTCCTCCGGGACCACCGCCAGAGCAGGATGCGATGCGTCCTCCGGGACCACCGCCGAGGCAGGATGCGATGCGCCCTCCGGGACCACCGCCGAGGCAGGATGCGATGCGTCCTCCGGGACCACTGCCGGAGCAGGATGTGATGCGTCCTCTGGGACCACCGCCGGAGCAGGATGTGATGTGTCCTCTTGGACCACCGCCGAAGCAGGATGCGATGCGTCCTCCGGGACCACCGCCAGAGCAGGATGCGATACGTCCTCCAGGACCACCGCCAGAGCAGGTTGTGATGCGTCCTCCGGGACCACCGCCAGAGCAGGTTGCGATGCGTCCTCCGGGACCAATGCCAAAGCAGGATGTGATGCGTCGTCCGGGACCACCACCGAAGCAGGATGCGATGCGTCGTCCGGGACCACCACTGAAGCAGGATGCGATGTGTCCTCCAGGACCACCGCCGAAGCAGGATGCGGTGCAACCTCCGGGACCACCACCGGGACAGGATTCGGTGCGACCTCCGGGGACCACCGCCGGGACAGGATGTGGTGGAACCTCCTGGACCACCGCTGGGACAGGATGCGAAGCGACCGTCGGGACCACCGCTGGTGCAGGACAGATGGAGCCTCTCGGACAGACGGAGGTGGGACTCCTGCTGGACATGGATGTGGTGCGGACCCTGGAACCACCGCTGGAGATGGATGCGATGCGACCCCGGGAACTACCGCCGGACCTGGACAGGCGGAGCCTCTCGGACAGACGAAGGTGGAATCTCAGCTGGACGAGGATGTGGTGCGGCCTCTGGGACCCCCGCTGGACGTGGATGCGATGCGCCCCCTGGGACCACCGCTGGATGTGGCTGCGATGCAACCCCTGCAACCACCGCTGGACTGGGGCAGGCGGAGCCTCTTCAAAAGGCGGAAGTAGGAACCTCACTGAGCGTGGATGCGGTGAGACTCCTGGGACCACCGTTGGACGTGGACGCAGTGCGCCTCTTGGGACCACTGCTGGAAGTGGACAGAACAGAGGGATTTGAGGCTTGAGCGGCGTGACTGTTAAACCTTGGATCCGGGCGCCGGTCACCTAACGAGCCTGTTTGCTGGCTCGGAGTAGATCCAGGATTTCGGCCACCCTGGTCTCCAAAACCAAGATGCTGCGTTCTACTCCGAGTCACTGCTCCTGTGTTGGTGTCGAGTCCATGTTGTGGCCAGATTATTCTGTCACGAACAGAACTCAGAAGGACCCGTAATAACACCAAACACTGTAAAGCACCTTTAAAAGTTTTTATTTTATGTGGAGTTACCAGAGGTGGGCGAGAATGAGGCAGGGTCAGGAGGAAGCATGGGTCAAAACCAGAGAGATCCGTGAATGCTACAAGGGGCAGGCAGGAGGCAGAATACAGAGAATGGTCCGAACGTCGAGAATCCAGGGGGTCAGAAGCAGAGAACAATGCAGGCAGGGAGCAGGCACGTGGGCAGATAGAGATACAGGAACAAGGTCAGGATCTATGATTCAGGCAGAGGTAAGGAGTGCTGGAGAATTTACTGGCGTGAGCTTTACAATAATCTGGCACAGACTGCATAGGTGGATGGTTCTTTTATAGCAGGGGAAGCAGGTGTGTGAGATGAGCTGAGGAGTCAGAAGCAGGTGGATGAAGGCTGATTACAGGAACAGGTGAGATGAATGAAGTTGATTGTGATGCTGACTGAGGTTGCTAGGGAAAACAGGGCTTAGCTGGAGCTTGGTGAAGGGACAGGTGAGCTGAATGAAGAGTAAATGAGGAGGCAGAGGAGGGTGAAGGATGGGAGTCATGACAATATCAGCCAATAAAAAAGATCTTTCTATTTGTTATTTAGATCAAATTGGTAATCTGGCAGAGCTGAACCAATATTTTTTGTAAGTTCTACTCATTATAATTTGGTTCTATTTGTTAATTAGATAAAATAGGTAGAATGAGCTCAATTTTATTTATTTCTGTATTTAACTAATACATTTAGTCACATTTGAGGGTATTTTATTGGGTGATATTTAATGTTAGTGCTAGCCCTGTAATCGGAAGGTTGTAGGTTCGAGCCTCACTCAGTCTGTTCCTGTCGTCGTGTCCTTGGGCAAGACACTTAACCCACTGATTAATCTAGCTATCTCCGCGATGTGCATAACGATTAAAATGTCAGTGCATCCGCATGCGTCGGGGTAATTCTTTCAAAACGACCAACAGCCTTGATGTTTCTTTGTCAAAGTAAGCGGTCAAATACAGGAAATATCCGGTTAATGCAAACCCCAGCAGTTAACTGTTTTGCATCCTTGTGAAGATTGTTGCAAAGAGAAACCATTAAACTTGATTAACACCAGAGCCATGCCCATTGCGCCGTTATCTCCGTCACTGCAAATGAGGGAAAAAAAATGAATTGATCAGATCCTTTTCTTACCTTTTCAACATTTTTAATGTAAAGTTTTGTTTAGTACAAAGTTTAATTACAATAATCCAATGAGACAGAGCCTGGATTTGTATTCTGAACAGTTTAAACATGTTTTAAAAGGAGGCGTGTGTGACACATCAAAAAACGGCACCTGCTCAACTATTAAAACCTCAAACGGTGAAAAAAATCAAAATACTGTACATACATACGGGCTACAACTTCTGGATCTTTTTTTATATATATAAATAGATTTATAAAATGATCTTCTGTTGAAAGATAACTTTGACGTACATGAGCGAATGGTATTGGTTTCTGTCACCTGTTGTGATTGGTTACAGCAGCTCTCAGCTGTCTTAGGGTGGATCCAAGTGCAAGTGGGTGGACCCAGGCCCGGTAGGCCCACCCACAACGCCACAGCTGCTGTGGCTTCCAGTATTTTCTTTACAGTGGGAAACGGGTAATAATGGCCTTTCATAAGACAAGGTTGCCGACCCCAGCGCTAAACCAACAACAGCTTTACCTGTCATAAGTCAAAGATGAGTGAGTCTATGAATGTTAAGTGACAGTGTGATGAAGATATGTCAAGCTTTTCCAATCCTAGAGTTTTACCGCCAATTTTCTATCAGAAGCTAAAGCAGCAGATAGGTGTAGGAGATCGTTTTCATGTTCAGCCTGCATGAAAAATGCAGAAAGACCAATCATTTTTAAAAATAATATCTAAAAATGGTTTGTCAGTGAGGGACCTCTTTGATGCATTAAAAGAAGTGGGGCAGTAAGATTAAGTGCCTTAGCCTGAGGGTTGCAGGATCACATCCCTCAAGTCTGTCTTAGTGATTGTGTCCTTGGGCTAGAGGCCTCTGCCTTCTTGCTTGCTGGTGGTCAAAGGGACTGGTTGTTTCTGTCAGTGTGTCCCAAGGCAACTTTGGCTTATCACTGCCAGGATGTGAATCTGTGTGTGAATGTCTTGATTTGTAAAGCACCTTGTGAGGTTCCTCTGGACCCATAAGAACTCCTTGACGTCAGCAATTAGGTCTCGTTTTAGTCTATAGGTGCATTTCCACTGACTAAAAAGTGGTGTTTTCTGGATCTGTCTCTGAAGCAATCTACTTTAGAGATGTAGAGCGGGTTGTCCAGTAATCAGAAGGTTGCAGGTTCGATCCCGGCTCTGACCAGAGAATGCTGCTGTTGTGTCCTTGGGCAAGACACTTAACACACCTTGCCTGCTGGTGGTGGTCCGAGGGACCCCAGGGCAGCTGTAGCTACACTGCAGCTCATCCCAACCAGCGTTTGAATGTGTGTGTGAATGGGTGAATGATTGATTGTGTTGTGAAGTGCCTTGGGGGGTTGTAGAACCCTAAGAAGGCATTATACAAATACAGGCCATTTACCATTTACTTTTTACCTGCTAAAGGTTGATGACTTGGATAAAAACATATTTTTATCTGTTTTTGAAGATAACCTCTTCAAATTTGCTTTTGTAAATTAATAAAGCTGAGGAACAATCACACTAAAGGTTTACTGATACATAGAGCAGACGTCTAAAAAAGGATCCTAAATCTTCTCCATGTTGCATTTGATGCCCTTCCTGTGTTGCAGTGACACCTTAATGTCATGCAGCCCAGACGTGTTCATGACTTGTTTTTGGATATGAAAGTTCTCGTGGATCACAGGTCACAGGTGTCCCTTAATAGTATAAGCAGCAGCCCGTATAAAGGACAGACACATCACAGATTGCCGAAGGTGAGGGTGGATATGTTTATGGAATAAATATCAAAGAGAAAGATGCATTATGGTCCAGCAGAATGCATTGCCATCCCTCTGTTCTAAGGGGCAGCTACAGAAAATTATTGTAAACATGCAGAACACATAATGGAGAATCAGTGTGAACAGAAAATGTTTTACTTTATGTATCTCTGCATTGTCTTACATTTGTAGCGTGATGAATTGTCTATTTCTGACCTAAAGGCCCTGCTCTATTTGCTCTGCCCAAGCAGAACCATACGTTTCTGACACAAGCCTAATCTACAAGATATGGGCCAGAGCCACCCACTAAACTGTTGCTTCTCCGGACAGCACAGGAAAGAATAAAGAAGAGGAAGAACTCTTCTCTTTAAATAATAATCAAATAACTTTGTTAGTCCAAATAATCATGTGAAGCTCAATGTTCAGTCAGTCTGTGAAATGAGAATATTAATTACTTGATATTATAATCCTATGATAGTGTTATAATAAGTAATATAACTTTAAATACTAGACACTACACTAGTAATGCTAAAGTCACATGACACATTTCCCTTTTCTGATCCAATCAGAACCTTCCAGATCTTTCAGACCTTCCGAGGCATGGTTTTGTTGGTGCTTGTTAAATCCCCTTTTGTTGTCAAAGTCTGATTCAACAGTAAATCAAAACATCTAAATTATAAAACTATGCCCCACATCATCTTAACTTGAGTTCCAAGCATTCTAGAGAAGTTATCGGAGTGGCTAATCCGTAACTTTCCTCTTAAAGCCGAAAGAACCTAACGACAAGCTGGATTAAATCTGCTGCATGTTCCACCTGCTGCAACGGTTCCTTCAGAATAAAAGCTGAACCATCACGACCCCTTCAGGGTCTCGCAGACGCCAATAAAACTGTCGTGACTGGGAGTATCTCAAGACGGGACTGGTCGGCAACTGCGGCTTTGCTACAGGCTTCGGTTCCAGACAAGGTCCAAGCTGGACCTCGACACCTCCTGATCAAAACGGGGACTTCCACTGAGTACGTAGACCGACAGACTGGCGTCTCAATGTGTGTTATAGTCTCCAACCCAAAAGCTTAGAACAAAACACCATTTCACTCCCATCAGAACTAATCGTTTCTCCGGACTTGCTGGTTCTGAACATATTCACGCATACACCATTCTCAGTCTTACCCCACCTTAGTTCATCATCACATAGTGTTTAACCCCCACAGACCCACAGTTGTAATATTACAACATCAGATTTAAGTCTACAAAAATAAACCTTCCCCATTTTTTTTTCTTTTTAAAACCACATTTACATTGCTAATAGGTCCTATTGTTCAGTTCTGCAAGATTTTGCAGTTGATTTCTAAATTTGGGTTTCTGGGGGTTAAAGTTAGACTTGTTCAAATTGTTTAGAAATAAATCTTTTAACTTTTTAAACCTGACTCTCTCTCTTTCTTGGAGTTGATACGAAGTGTTGCTCAATCCCTCCAATAAAAAGAGCTGATCTTCTGCTTAAATTTACTCAAAGATCCATTTAGGTGATATTTCATATTTTATGATATTTCACATTCCATGGTTTCTAATTAAATGTAAGAACATCTTCTCTACACATTTATGTTAGTTATAACTATAACACTGCTTAAAAAACTAAGGAAAACCTTAAACAACACAATGACAGTTCTGTGGAATCAAACTGTCCGCTTAGAAAGCAACACTGATTGACAATTAATTTCACAAGCTACTGTGCAAATGGAATAGACATCAGGTGGGAATTAAGGGCAATTGGCAAGACAACCCCAATAAAGAAGTGGTTCTGCAGGTGGTGACCACAGACCACTTCTCAGTTCCTCACAGTCCTCCATATGTTCACCAAAAGAAGCCTGACTGCCATTAGGTGCCAAGATGAGATCCTCAAACTGGCGAGTCAACCACTGAATTAGGTGTGATGGAGTGGAGAAACAATGAAAACATGCTGAATACCAGCTCTCCAGTTCCTGGATTGAGTACCACTGCTGTAGAGTGTTTTTCCACTTTGATTTTGAGTGTGACTCCAAAACCAGATGTCCATGGGTTGATAAATTTAATTTCCATTGATATTTTTGCGTGATTTTGCTGTCAGCACATTCAACTTTGTAAAGAACAAAGTATTTAATCCATCCGTCCATTTTCTGCCTTTTTTCCGGGGTCGGGTAATGGAGGCAGCAGCCTAAGCAGAGAGGCCCAGACATCCCTCTCCCTAGCCACTTGGGCCAGCTCCTAAGGCGTTTCCTGGCTAGCCAAGAGACACAGTCCCTCCAGCGTGTCCTGTGTCTTCCTTTAGGTCCTCTCCCATGCCTGGAAAATCTCACCAGAGAGGCGACCAGGAGGCATCCTAACTAGATGCCCAAGCCATCTCAACTGGCTCCTCTCGATTTGGAGGAGCAGCAGACCTACTCCAAGCCCCTCCTGGCTGACTGAGTTTCTCACCCTATCTCTAAGAGAGAGCCCAGCCACCCTGTAGAAAAAAACAATTTCAGCTGCTTGTATCCACAGTCTCATTTTGTCGGTCACTAACCAAAGCTTGTGACCACAGGAATGTAGATTTAATGGTAAATTGTGAGCTTTACCTTATGGCTCAGCTCTCTCTTCACCACGACTGATCGGTACAACGCCTGCATCACTGCAGACGCAGCGCCAATCCTCCTATTGATCTTGTGCTCCATCCTTCCCTCACTCGTGAAAAAGAACCGAGATACTTAAACTCCTCCACTTGGGGCAGGACCTCATCCCTGACCCAAAGAAGGCATTCTACCCTTTTCCGACTCAAGACCATGGTCTCAGATTTATAGGATCTGATTCCCATCCCAGCTGCTTCACACTCGGCTGTGAACCGCTCCAGTGAGAGCCGGAGAACATGTTCTGATGAAGCCAACATGACCACATCATCTGCAAAAAGCAGAGACTAAATCCTTAGGCCAACAAAACGGATCCCCTTAACACCTTGGCTACGCCTAGAAATCCTGTCCATGAAAGTTATGAACAGAGTCGAAAACAAGCCCGGCTAACTGCTGGCAATGCGGATCAAGCTCTGAGACCGGTCAAACAGGGGCCTGATACCCCATACTCCTAACATACCCCCCAAAGGGCATTATTGAAAAAAATATTTTTTGTTTTATGCTTTTTAAAGTTTTTTTAACACAGTATAGTTTTATTTTTATTATATTTATTTTACCTTACTAACATTTTGGATCACTCGATCGCTCCTGCAATCCTGCAGTAACCCGTTATCAGCCACCCTTTGTAAGTTTTTCATGGAGGACTTCTAAAATGTTAGTGAGAAACACTCTGTAAAAATCTTACTCTGATTTAAAAAACATTATTTACTAAATCTATACATGACTTCTGCCCTTTGGTGGAGGATTGAAGTATCATATGAGATAAGGTCCAACTACAAAAGCACCAAGCGTTTCATGTCTTTAGATTAGTTTTAATGTCAGAACTGTACATACGCTATTTTATTTTTGGAAATTTGGACAGACTGTGAATCACACTGCCAAATACGCAGCCAGATACTGATTTTAATCTTTAAACCCAATGCTTTAAAAAAATACGTGAGCAAGGCACTATTTTTTATGTATAATTCTACAAAAATAAAAATGAGTTCATTGGTAATCAGCATTACACAAACAACATTTTTACTAATTTTGTAGAAGTGGGCAGCGTGAAAAAATTCTTGGTTAAATTGTGGTTTATTTTTTTAAATAGAGTGAGCATAATTATTATCATCATCATCAGCAGCAGCAGCAGCAGCAGAGCTGAACAGCAGCATATTCAGTGGGATGCTGTTGTTTTTGCGGACTTCCTTTTTGCTATCTTGATTTGGCTACGTCACACAAGCACCTGAAAAAAAATTACTGTATGCAGAACACTTTTATGTATAAATCACCATCAGAAGCATTTTATCGTGAACACGTAGCACAATTCTGCACAACAAATTAAAATGTCTCTTAGGTATTCATTTAGCACTTACGCTAAAGCTGTTTGCCACCACTTTGTGCAACATTGAAGAAACATTTCAAATCACGTTTATTAATTTGCATATTCTTATTTTGCTCACAATTTACATGTGTATTTGTTATTACATTGGCACAGCTACTTCACACTATGCGAAATAACTTATTGTAATATGGTAGAATGAGTCAAATCTTTCAACACATTTGCTGTGGCCTCTGGTATAAATAAATGCTTTGTGAGTCGATCTCTGTGGTGAAATAAAGGTCTCGCGCTCCTGTTTCAGGAAGAAGAGTGAGCCAGAGGGGTGGGGTGCTGAAGATGGTAAGTTTTGGAGTCCTAGCTCGAATCCACACTGGAGGCATCAGTGGCGCAGAACAGCAGCAGGATGGTTTACTTGTGTGTTTCACGGTGGATCAGTCCATACCGAGACATGCGCAACTTTTCAGCTGTCCTCCTTGCTGAATTTGCAAGATCACAGGATCTCTCGAGACACCAAAGGCCAATGCAGTCCGACATTAAACCAAGAAGAGGAAGAAGAAGGAAATCGCATTTGATATCAATGTTGCATTTCTTGAAAGATGTTGGGAGCAACAAAGCCGTTAGGTCACCTGTATTAAAGTAATCTACATAGATAAGAAATCGCAGCCCTCCAATAGTCTTTAATTTTGAAAATTACGAAACGTTTTCCACTGATATCGTGTGTGATTTCCTCTGTAGCCCTAGGTTAAATGATGCATCCCAGAAGCAGCTGGTGGGCAAAAATATAACCCAATTCTATTTTTGGCGGCACAGCGCAGCAAGCTGCTTCTGGGACACACCTGAAATTTTCTGCACCATGGCTGGTTTGAATCAACCCATAGAAAATAATGGATTCAGTCTGAAGGTGAGACGTTCCACGGCCATTCCGTGCCACTGATGCCTGCAGTGTGGATTGGGGTTACTTCCCAATTTTTGGACATCTCGCTGTTTGGTTAACAGCAACGTGACTCTACCACTGATTCTGTTTGCTCTATAAAGTTGATGTTTTATAATGATTACTTCAAATGGAAACAGTGTTCCCTCACCCAAACGTGGGTCACTGGGGCTCCTCTCTGGAGCCAGGCCTGGAGGTGGGGCACGTCGGTGACTGCCTGGTGGCTAGGCTTTCACCCATGGAGCCCAGCCAGGCACAACCCAAAAAGAAAACGCGGGTCCTCCTTGCCATGGGCTCACCACTTGTCAGAGGTGCCAAAGGGGTCGGGTGCGATGTGTGATGGGTGGTGGCCAAAGACAGGGACCTTGGAGGTCTGATCCTCGGCTGGCACTAGGTACATGAAATGTCAGCTCTGTAGTGGGGAAGGAGCCTAAGTTGGTGTGTGAGGTTGAGAGTTTCGACTAGATATGACTCACTTTGACTCATGGCTCTGTCTCCGGAACCAATTTCCTTGAGAGGGGCTGGACATTCTACCACTCTGGAGTTGCCCCCACTGAGAGGTGACGAGCAGGGCTGGGCATGCTAGTTGCACCCTATCTTGGTGCCTTTACATTGGGGTTTACCCCAGTGAATGAGACTGTAGCCTCCCTCCACCTACACGTGGGGGGATGGGTTCTGACTGTGGTCTGTGCTTATGCACCAAACTACAGCTCAGACTACCCAACCTTTTTGGAGACCTTGGAGGGGGTGCTGGAGAGCGTGCCTCCAGTGACTCCCCTATTCTGTTGGGAGACTTTAACGCTCACGTGGGCACCCCCCCCCCACCCCCCCACCCCCACCCCCCGATCTGAATTTGAGCTGTGTTTTTTTTTTATTTGACTTCTCTGCCAGTCATGGATTGTCCATAATGAACACCATGTTCAAGCTTAAAGGGGTCCATACTGTATGTGCTCTTGGTACCAGGATACCTTAGGCCGCAGCTAGATGATCCCCTTTGTCATCTCATCTGATCTGTAACCGCATGTCTTGGTCGCTCAGATGAAGAGAGGGGTGGAGCTGTCAACTGACCACTACCTGGTGGGGAGTTGACTTCGATGGTGGGGGAAGATGCCGGTCAGACCTGGCAGGCCCTAATGTATTGTGAGGGTTTGCTGTGAACATCTGGTGGAGTCTCCTGTCAAAAGAAGTTTCAATTCCCACCTTCGACAGAATTTCCAAAATATTCTGGGGGTAGTCATGGGACATTGAGTCTGAGTGGGCCCTGTTCCACGCTTCCATTGTCAAGGTGGCCAACCAGAGCTGCGGCCACAGGGTCGTCGAGTCCTATCGGGACTTTTTAGTCTGTGGAACTCCAGAGGCAGCTGATGGGTACTTGCAGGTCAAGCTGAATGCAGCTCGGGTGGTCACAGAGGCAAAAACCCGGGCATGGGAGGAGTTTGGTGAGACCATGGAGCATAGGCCTGAGTCGGAAAAGGGTAGAATCCCTTCTCCGGGTAAGGGATGCAGTCCTGCCTCATGTGGAGGAGTTATATTGAGGTCTTGTTCACGAGTGAGGGAAAGATGGAAATCGAGATCGACAGGCGTATTGGTGCTGCATTTGCAGTGATGCGGGCGTTGTACCAATCTTGCTTGGTGAAGAGAAAGCTGAGCCAGAAGGCAAAGCTCTTGATTTACCGGTCAATCTATGTTCCAATCCTCACCTATGGTCACGAGTTTTGGGTAGTGACTGAAAGAATGGGATTGCGGATGCAAGTGGCCAAAATGAGTTTTCTCTGCAGAATGGCTGGGTGAGTTAGAGACAGGGTGAGAAACTCAGTCATCCTGGAGGGGCTCAGAGTAGACCCGCTGCTCCTGCACTCGGGCATCAAGTTAGGATGCCTCCTAGACGCCGTCCTGGTGAGGTTTTCGGGCATGAGACAGCATACCAAATGGCCAATTATTTCATCAAAATGACCAGAAGTAAACTTTTAACGAAGGCCTAAATCCTTCATACAGGTCAATCTGACACCGTGGTGCCGATATGAAGTCTATGAACTTGCCCCAATATTCTTAACTTATCCTGTGGTATGTCAGAGCATCCATGGGCATCGCACCCGTGGGGGATGTGGGTTTTTCTATTGAGGAGGTCAAACATCCACACTTTTCCCGCAGTCCGGTCCCTCTGTGTTTCCCTCCCTCTCTAGTTGTTAATTGAAACTCGCACCTTTGCGCTCCGGTGTTGTGTCAGTATTCTGGTCAGTCCCATTGTTCTCCACTGCTCCGCACCGCCCAAGTGGCGAAAATGCGTGCACTGCTGTGCTCTTTACAAGCTAGCTCCCGCGGTGCGCTCTGGTTTTGGTTTTAGATGAGCCACAGATCTAAGTTGTGTGTTTATTTATGAAAATTTTGTAGAATCCAGCTGCACTGTGCCAACGGAACAAGCTCTGGTGTCACGTTCAAATTAACGAGATGAGCATCTCTTGTCTGAAGATGGCAGACGGAACCAGAACCCAACAAACTTGGGAAATTCCTGGTGGGCCGATCTGAGGTTGCCTGTGTCATATTTTTGTTAAATTCATTTCTATAAACTATATCCTTAAATTAATATGAAGTGTGTGTTTCCCTGAATAATCCAAATAACATAAGGTCATATTAAATCAAATATTCAATGACCAATCAGATTGATGATTCATATTTATATGGAATATCACATCTTTTTGATCATTTATTAAGTGTAACCCCTTCCATCACATTATAATGTCAACGAGAAAGGAAGACCCAGGTCAAGCTGGAGAGACTATGTCTCATGGTGCCATAAAGCTGCCATAAAGACTGGCGGAGAACTGCGGTGATGATTGACTTTCTACAATTTTCTCCCATCTCCTGACTGCTGGAGCTCAGCCACAGTGATCTTTGGGTTCTTCTTTACCTCTCTCACCAAGGCTTTTCTCCCACAGTAGCTCAGGTTGGCGGCCTGCTCTAGGAAGGGTTCTGGTCATCCCAAACATTAAGGATTATGGAGGCCGCTGTGCTCTTGGGAACCTTAAGTGCAGCAGAGATGTTTTTGTATTGTTGACCAGGTCTGTGCCTTGCCACAATTCTGTCTCTGAGCTCTTCAGGCAGTTCCTTTGACCTCATGATTCTCATTTGCTCTGACATGTGAGCTGTAGGTCTTATATAGACAGGTGTGTGCTTTCCTAATCAAGTCCAATCCATATAATCAAGCACAGCTGGACTCCAATGAAGGTGTAGGACCATCTCAAGGGTGATCAGAGAAATGGAAAGCAACTGATATAAATAAATGTGTCACAGCAATTGTCGTTGTTTCCTTGGGCAAGACATGTAACCCCCCTTGCCTACTGTTGGTGTTCAGAGGGACCGGTGGTGCTTGTGTATATATGCCTCACGTCTGTCAGTGCACCCCCGAGCAGCCACCAGGTTGTGAATGTGTGTGTGAATGGGTGATTCACTAATTGTGTTGTAAAGCACCTTGGGGGGTTCCAGGACTCTAGAAGGTGCTGTATTAAATACAAGCAATTTACCAATTACCATTCCAAAATAAATCAGTTTATCAATGTGCAGAGCACCTGGAGAAAGCCCATCTGACCATGGGGAGAACATGTTAACGCCATGCAGAAAGCCTGAAGCTGGGATTTGAACATGCAACCTTTGTGGTGCCACATGCACCACCATGCAGGTTGGTCTAAAATATAACTTTAGAAACATAAAAAATAAAGGTGATTCAATAAAATGTCAGATATGACATTTTAAATCATTCGCTGTCAGCTGTTTCCTGAGCCCTTCGCTGCCAACGTTTCTCAGCGTTTTTACTGTTTGTTTAAGAGTCACAGAACATTGCGTGCTGGGATGATGTCGATGCCAAAACAATCAAAACAAAGCGGAGACTCACCTCTTACATTAGGAAGAGTCCGTGCATTTCGAGCGTTCTTTCATAATCCGTTGTTGAATTGTGATCGGCAGAAGCGTTTCCGCTTTACGCCTCACTTTTTTTTTACAGCAACGGCCCAAAAAAAATCTCCTAACACATGGATTTTCTGCTTCCTGATCACGTGACGTGTGACGTACGCGCAAGAAGATCGGCTTTAGAGCTGAGATGTTTGTTCTCACTGTGCGGGGGCTCGTTCCAACGCCCACACAGTAAAAAATGCTAATGACGACTTTGGTCGTCATTGGCAGTGAATGAGTTAAAAAAAATTTTTTTTGTTGCCTGAACTGAATAAATAAATAAACCAAATTAAATATAAATGTTAAGTTTTTTCTTGGTGAGGACGATGAAGGTTCATCAGACGGTGTGTGGCTGTAGCCCTTCAGGTGCTGTGTTAGAAAGTGACCTACAGGAACAAAGCCTTGTCGCTGCAGTCCCACCATGTGACACCAGCTGATTTACACTAACGCCAAACCAACTCTTCTTCCTCTTCAGGATAAATGTTAGTTTCGGCCTTGTTTCTCTGTCAGCCCTGGTCTCTACATAGACGGATGAAAAAAGCAATTACCTGCAGATGCAGCAGTGGCTGACATCGTAATGGAGGCGGCATCGAGAAGTAGAAACAGTTTCTTTCATCATTCCATCCATCTCGTCACCCATCTTCACACATCCATAACCGTTTGTTTTGCAAGGGTTCAGGCTACAAATGGGCTAGTTGGCACTGCCGACCTTAAACATCTCTAACTCTTCACTTTCTTTTCACCATAAAGCCTTAAAGGGTCATCTGTGCATTATGTCCAGTTGGTGCTGCTCTCAGTGAGGGCTAACACTTCTTCATGAGCCACTCAAAGCTCTTGTGCCCTCCAGAATCTCATATGGAAGAATAATGAGCTCCAAACCAGCAAAACACACACAGCAGCTGAGTTATTCTGAAGAATAATGTCATTATCTGAGCATTTACAGTATCTGATGAACTCCAAAGGAGCGTGGGGAATCTGTCTTCTGTCCTCATTTCTGACATCAAAATAAAATTACAGCAATATAACATATGAATAGATTACTGATTAGGAAGACAATTGAACTGGGATGGAAGATTCAGCGAGGGAGCTGGGCGTCTTGTTGGATGCTAATCAGAGTATGATCACGTAAACATTTCCACCTCGGCTAATGAAGTGTGAATTGATAACCATGTCCTCCAGAGAAATCAGGTGACAACATAAAAAAAGAAAACATCTGAACAAGATACAGACAATTAAACATCTCTCATTTTCTGCCAGAAGGAATTGGAGGCACTAGTTTTACTCCATCTTCCGAGTCCATCTCAGGCTCAGGCATTTCATTTGTTTCAAGAGTTGGAGAAAACCTTCGAGATCTAGTTTCCCTCCTCCACACTAGCCAAACATCCCTCATACCTTTTATATCTGGTTAAAAATAAATCAGAAATGCACCTGGAGAGCAAAAGAAAAGTGCAACCAGCTGATATTTTAACAACACCCTCATGAATACTTCACAACATAAAAAAGATGTATTTTTATGTTTCTTTGAGTGCATGACACCCCTCAGACAGTGTGATTATCTTTGGTGAGGCGCCACTGAGCTGCAGGGAAGCTTTGAAGACACGCTTAAGAAGATATAAATAGTCTACTTTCCCTCACTAACCCCCCATGTAGACAACAGACTGATGTGGAAATGGTCAGCCTTCCTTTTCCCAGAGAAATCAGACAAATATGTACCCCACCCACCCACAAAATGTCTGCATCTGTATGAAAAATGGTTCCGTTTAAGTTTAACCAAGCATTTGACCGCATCACGAACTTCACATAAATGACTTCTCTATTCATGCAGAGCATTTTTGTCCTGACATGAATCCGTTCTGTAATTATTTCCCATAAAAACTGAATTTGAACTTGACAAATAAGCTGAAAAAGCAGAAACCCTGACTTGTTGATGTTGGATCTATTTATGAACCCAAGAAGCTGGAACGCAGGTCTCATTTGTAAACATGGTATTTGATAGAAAGCAGGAGGTATTACTGTTTTGATGCGTTTCTGTCAACAAGCTAAACAATTGTGAGATGCTAATAAATAAAAGAACATGCATGATCTACAACAAAAGAGATAATCAAAAAAAAGGGTTTGATGTTTTAACCCTTTAAGATTTGGTACATAAAAAAATAAACTAAATGATTCATTATTTAAAATTGAACTATATATTGGCAATTGTTAATTCCAAAAAGTTAAGTAAATAAAATTGTCACTTGCCACAATCTAAGTGATGAAATCTTGACCAACTGGTTCCACTAACCCTGCTCCTAAACGTACATTTACTTATAACACAATATTACTCTTTACGTTTGATGAGTTGGGTTTAGTGGAACCAGTCCACATAACTTGGTTGACTAAATTCAACATTTCATTTCTTAGAGTGCCTTTGTCATACTTAGATTCCCCACCAGGGGGCAGAACACACGTACAGTAAGTAAAAACAGCAGATTTTTGATGAAAGCCTTAACTCTGAGGCCTTATCCGTAGCAAACGTGAGTCTTTTGCAGACTGAGGACGAGAGATGTGTGAAGGAATTGGTTTTTGGCCATTGTTCTGGTGTGAGGCTCTGATGGTGGGGGTGTGAGAAAAGGCTCTTACATAAGCTATGGAAGAGAGCCTTGCAGAAAGCAAAACAGCAATGTTATTTTTATGAATCACCTGAAATCGTAGCATTTTAACCCTCCATACAGGAAGTATTATCTTTTAAACACACAGACTCTTTTCTTCTGAAGCATAGCTGCCTAAAACCGGTCTCAACCGCTGTTTAGCACTCACCGAATGTGAATCAGCTGTTTGGGACCCACACAGGGATTTGGTAGCATAAGCTACGTCTTTGCTGTTATGAAGAATAAATATTCAGGTGTTTTATTCAGACACTTACATTTACAGTACAGATTTTAACAATTACATCAACTGATGGTGTAGCAGAAGACAATAATACTCATCCACCCTCCTGGGGGGTGGGGGGGCAAAACCTGTATGGGTCGCTGATTATAATTTAACACATTTAATAAACAGCAGCATTCATCACATCTAACTTTATCAATTAAAGGTGGGTTGATATCACTTTTCAGTGTATTTATGAAGAGAGGCACAATTTTATGCTTAAAACTTTCGACGGAAGGATTTTCAACTGAGTCAAAACTAAATTCATGAGGTTACCTTTAAATATAAAGAATAAATGTAGATATTCAAACTCTAAAAATAATTTAAAGTGTTGAAATCTGCATAAAAATGTGGCAGTTCATCAAATGTCATTTCAGAGTAGCTAACAGCTCAGAGAAATACTGAATTTATAATATTGTAAGTTATGGAACATTCAGCAGTGTTCTTCCTGCACAGGACCCCTTCACCCCACTTTTATTTTGGTAGGATACACTTGTTTCAGTCAGAATAACGTTTGTATTTAGCTGAAGATATTTAGATTTAGGTTCATATTTAGATTTAATTCTACATAATTGGGCTTAACTTTATATATTTATTTATGAAGCAAAATATTAATATTTCACTATTTAAATCTGGTTGTAAACTATATTTATTTTAACTGTTATAATTAACCTAATGTAGAGCTAAATGTGGTAAAACACGGCTGTTTTAAATGTTTTTTCTTACAATCGGAGCCCCATACAGCTGCCCCCCTCCCCACCCCATCACGAGCGCTTTGAAGTTCTGCATATGATTTTCTTGAAGGCTTTCCTGAAGTCCCTGTTGAAGATGGTGTAGATGATGGGGTTCACGGAGCTGTTGCAGTAGCCGATCCAAAAGAAAAGTTTGAAAAGTGCGTCGGGGATGTGGCAGGTGTTCCTGCAGACTGCGTGGAGGCTGTAGGTGAAGAAGAACGGGAACCAGCAGAGAACGAACACCCCCATCACCACCGCCAGCACGAAGGTGAAGCGCTTCTCGCGCATCTGGGCCACTTTGGTTTTGTTGGCCGCGGCTAACTGCTGCCGTTCGGACGGGTTCTTCTGTTCCGGTTGGAGAACCCGGGCCGCAGCCCAGGAGAGGCGGCAGCTCTGGGGCGGGCAGCAGTCCGAACCCTCCACTTTCCTGCGTTTGGTGAAGCGGTGGTGGCGGGGCTTGTTGTCCGAGGAGTAGCTCTCCTCCAGGTCAATGTCGTCCAGCTCCCCCTGCCTCCGCTGACGGCTGCCGGAGCTCTGGCTGCTGGGACTCTCCACCTCGAAGCGGTCCTTCCTGACGAAGCAGGTCTCCGACTGGGAGGGCTCTCTCTCCAGGCCGTTCTTGGCCACGAACACGGTGGAGGAGCGCTGCTTGGCTACTTTGTAGATTTTACAGTAAACCAGAATCATGATGAGACCCGGGGCAAAGAAGGAGACCAGGCACGAGGAGAGGATGTACCAGGTCTCATCGTTCAGCTCGCACAGCCGCTCATCATGTTTAGTCATGACGAGAGGAGGGAAGGAGATGATCGCAGATATTACCCACACCACTGAGATCATGGACTTGATGCGCTTTGGAGTTCGTTTCAGGTTGTAGCTCACCGCCTTTGTCACGGACCAGTAGCGGTCCAAACTGATGGCGCACAGGTGCACGATAGATGATGTGCAGAATAAAACATCCAGGGCTAGATAAAAGGCGCACCAGGTGCTTCCAAAGTACCAGTAACCCATCACCTCATTGACCAGAGAAAAGGGGATGACCAGCGTGGCCACCAGGATGTCCGCTGATGCCAGAGAGACCAGGAACAGGTTCTGAGGCGCGCGCAGAGCCCGACTTGTGAGTACTGCAACAATTACCAACACATTTCCTACAATAGTCACCAAAATGATCACAGTAACGACAACGATGATGAGAGCCGCAGCTGCGTGTGGGTAGGGCGGAGAGAGCGCTGGGCCAGTGGTGTTTTCATCACAGGAGTCGTTTTCCAGCTTCAGATTTAAACTGGTGAAATCCATCCTGACTGAAAACTATTCCTTTGTATCATCTTTGGTATTTTGTGTCGTCTTGTCTTCCCAAAACAGCCACAGTTTGGTGCGCTTTTGTGCCTCGCTCGGAGGAATTCTGCAGAGCGCTGCGCGTAATGCTCCCGGTCAGCGAAGTGATCCCACACAGGACCTGCAGCAACTGATCCTCCGAAATGTTAATGCCTTTCTTGAAAAAATCTTTAAGTAGCTCTGGAAGCCACCAAGATGTAAAAAATTCAGCAATCCATCAAACGGAATCACTTCCTTTATGTGACGTTGTGACGCGTAAAGGCGCGCTCGCTTCGGAGAGCTGCTCGTCTTTGGAGAGGCTCGGGGGCGCTGCAGGGGAAATGAATGTTCTCACAGGAGGGGGCTGACATCACTGAGAGAGAGAGAGAGAGAGAGAGAGAGAGAGAGAGAGAGAGAGAGAGAGAGAGAGAGAGAGAGAGAGAGACAGAGAGAGAGAGACAGAGAGACAGAGAGAGAGAGACAGAGAGAAACAGAGAGAGAGAGAGAGAGAGACAGAGAGACAGACAGAGAGAGAGAGAGAGAGAGAGAGAGAGAGAGAGAGAGAGAGAGAGAGAGAGAGAGAGAGAGAGAGAGAATATTTTCTCTGTTGCGCGTTTCACTTTGTTCTTTTTCTTTGTGTAACTTCTCTGCAGCCTTCAGGCTGACACTTTCTAACCTGTCATTTTCAGATTTAACGTTTCCTGTCACCGTTCTAGGTTAATCAGTCACTAACAACGTAGGTTATACTAAATGAAAGCATTGACTCGTTGCATTGCAGTTTGTAATGAAAATAGGAAATCATCAGTATTTTTCTGCTTCACAGAAATTATTATTTTTTCATTAAAATAAAACGTTTCTTTTAATTGAAATAGGTCAGTATTACATTTTAACAGCTAATAGCCATGACACAAATAAACCATCAAATATTTTATTAACCTGATAGCACAGAAAACCTTCAACCGTATGAAAATTATTTCTTGGCAAATTTAAACTGTGTTTCCTTACTCAGATTATCACTGTTGAGATAGTAATAATAATTTCAATTTCAAACACAGAAGAAGGGATGATATGTATTTTTTCTGTTTGTGGTATTTTTTTAATTATGTATGTTTTCTTTGTTTGAAATAAACTAAACTAATAATAATAATTACTATATAATTACTATCTCAACAGTGATAATCTCAGTAACGAAACACACTTTAAATTTGACAAGATTTAATTTTCATATCGTCTGATTCTCATTCTGAGAGCAATTCAAAGCAAACAGAACAAACAAGACCCAACAAAGAAGAAAAAAATAACAAGATAGTTGCAAAATTGGGGCTGCATTGTGGCGCAGTACTGTTCCCTTGCTCTAGTTGCAGGTTCAAATCCTGCCTGCATCCTTTCTGCAGGGAGATACAGTCAAAGGGTGTGGAAAGGGCATTGTTGTAACTGAAGGGACAAACACAGTCCAAGGAATAACACTGGACCTCAGGGAATCGCTGTACCTTTTTCGTTGTCAGACAGGTTTATATATGTTCCTTAGTAGTACAAGGTATACATTTGTACCAATCCTTTCAAAAGTTACAATTACTGGTTATGGTCTCTTTCACTAAAAAACATCCAAATGCAAATCTACACTGCAAATAGATTTATAGTTTTACTGTTCACCATTTTGTAAGCACTGAAAGATAGTTGAAAACTGTTATTAATAATACATTTTTTAAATGTGTTAACTAATCAATAATTTTTGAAACGAGACAGTATGGCTCAATTTTGTATTTAAAACATTAATATTAGGAAAACAAATGTTATTCTAGTTTTTGATAGCTTTTGACATGTACTATTGATAACAGTGTGTATAAGGTTAGCATAGTAATTGAAAAGTAAATTATTGTAGCAAGTACTTTTGAATTTGTATCTGGGGTCTGATATTTTGTGATCTTATATAAATACACACACACACATTCTCGTCTAGCATCCGTTTTGAGGACCGTCATTGACTTTCATCCATTTTAGTGACTGGATTGTGCCTAACCCTGAACTCTAACCCTAAACAGTCTATTCTTAACCCTAACTAAAACGTAATTCACACCATACCTCTAAAACAACACTGTTAAAATTACCAGCATTCCACAATAAGTAACAGTATTATTTTACAGTAACTTGTTGTAATCAACTTTCCCTTCAATAGACCAATGAACCTGTGAGAACTACAGTATCCTTTGATTTCACAGCGTGTAACTTTTATTTCACAGTGAAATCCTGCAATCCAAACCCAGCAGTTATATCACAACACGATCTGTAATATCACAGCAAAAAATGCAAGGATTTCACAGCCTTAAACAGTACTATTAGTCAAATATCATTGTTGACGAGTGTAACCATTGGGTTGCCGAGCAGCTAACGTGTTGACGCGCTCACAGAGAATTCCAGTTATTAAAGTGATTAAAGCGACTTTATTGGTTGTTCAAAAATATTTCCTTCAATCAGCGTTCACAAGCATCACGCAACCAGAAAAATGAACAGATCCACAATAGAGCTAATAATTCATGCAAAAGTCATTTGAGCGGTCAGCAAAGTTTGACTTCCCCTATCACCTGCTCATCATAACAGCCTTCCCACGCAGGTGCGCAACAGGTAAATAACAATTGATAGACACCACGTGACCCGAGACGACTCCTATCCACCACAATCATATTAAAATGAGTCCTGGGGAGCCGTTTTAATGTATTAAGCAGACTGGATATGTATTCCAGATATCTATAATAACATTATTTACACACTGTGGACCCAGATTTTGATTAAGATCAAATTATTTTGTTCACATTACTTAAAAGTTTCTAAATTGTTAACATTACTTGTTAATCCTGAGTTAGATGAGCTGTTTTGTGTCTTTTATTATTGTAATTGTGTTATTAGGTCCAGTCAGTACTCTAATTAAACAAAATGAGTTCAGATTACCTAAACACATTATTTTTTAATAACACTTATAAATTCAAGTAAACTGTACCTTTCAATGGCCTGTCTTATTGTACCTATGTTTGAGCTCAAACTGTCACCACGTTTGCGTGGTTGCGCCCACCAAAAACCTGGTTCATACCAGTTTTGACCGGGTGCTACTGGAGCGACAGAACAGAGAAGAAGAAAAGTCATATCCCTCCAACATTGGCAACCTCTGATGGCGGCTAGAGATAGCTGAAACATGAAGGGTAAAAAAAAAACATTTTTACTAAATCTGTGTAAGAAAAGAACATAAAATGGATAACGAAGATACCCACAGAATGAACGTACAAAAGAGTTACAAAGAGGAAGAACTCAGCTGCACTGAAGTTCTAACAAGCACGTTTCTCAGCCCTGTTTGAAGCTTTAGGTGAATTACCAGAGTTTAGTCAACTTAAAACTGCAATTTATAGATTTAAAAATAACTCAGCCCACTGTGAAAGCTGCATTGGGCAAGGTGCATTGTGGGTAGTCATCTTTTTAGTTTGTTTGTTCTGTTTTGTTTTGTTTATGCATGTTCATTGTGAGGGTTGTGTTGTTCTTAGTTATTGCTTTGTTCAGCGTTGCAAAGGTGCAGTTATTAGTTGTCATGGTGGCACCATAAGTGAGAAGGTTGGTTGATGGAATGGGACCGCTGTTCACAATAAAGTGGTGGTTCACACTAAAGGCACAGTTATGCTTTTTCAACAAAGCCTTATGAATTCATAGACATTAGTGATGGGAACTCCGGCTCTTTTCAGAAAATCGGTTCTTACGGTTCCGCTCACTAAAATGAAACAGCTCCTAAATGACTTCTCACATTTTTTGTTTTGTAAATATCACCAGAAATTATGTGAAATGCGTATGAAATTACTGACCTACAGTTTGATCTACAAACTAACATTACATTTAATTTACATTATTCAAAGGGAGACTAGGTCAGCTGTGTTCATGATCTAAAACATGCAGGAAACATGCTGGAAGCAGACTGCAGTAGCAGGTATGTCAGCTAAACAGTGGCCCACCACACTGAAGTTTCAAGTGTGATATTCTGGCTACAGAGGGCGGTGGGGTCTGAGTGACTTTTCATTAACCCTGTAAAGGGTCATTTTAGCACATATCGGCTCAAGAAGATTATTTCAAAATGCATATTATCTCTTTAAACCATCTACAGGTGGTTCAGAATGCCTGTGCTAGGCTTCTGACGAAATCGTGAAAATACACTAACATCATCCCGCTTCTCCTCCAGTTTCACTGGCTCAGGTTTCATTTAAAGATCCTGGTTCTGATCAAGACCTTACATGGACAAGCACCATCATACATTGGTGATCTTCTCAGTCCCTACACCCCCAGCAGGTCCCTGAGGTCCAGTGATCAAAGCCTACTGGTTGTGCAGCACACCAGGCTAAAGACCAAAGGTGACAGATCATTTGCTGCTGTGGCCCCCAGACTCTGGAACTCTCTCCCCCTGAGTCTGAGATCAGTGGACTCAGTGGTCTCCTTTAAAAAGCAGCTGAAGACTCACCTGTTCAAGCTGGTTTTTGTGTGATCTTCGTCAGGTTTTATTCATAGGATTTGAAGATGTGTGGTCAGCTGTGTCCTCTCGGGTATTGTGAGTATGTCCTTTTTGTTTTATTCTGTTGTGCTTGTTAAATTTTAAAGTGAACAGAGTGAATTCCCTATAGGCTGTGGGAGTGCACCCTCTTTAAAGCCGGGCGTACACTGTGCGACTTTTTCACTTGCAGCGTTCAGCTTCAGCTCAAACTGTACGACTTCCTCGCAGGGCAGATCTCACGAGTCGTGTGCTCACACTGTACGACCCAGTTCTCGCATGCGACCTGAATGCTCACACTGTACGAGTGGCATGAACTACTGCAGCTAAAAATTAGCCAGTAGATGACGCAACACGTTGGAATTACAAACACGAAGAAGAAAACCCCGGAAGTAAACACGAGGGAAAACGAAAACAACGCGTTCGGTTCCGAGCAGAAAAGCGCTTGCATGCTCGCTGTTAACCGCAATAATGCCCGTGAAAACAAGACGTTTGTCTTTGGCTCTTCTTGCCATCATGTGTGTCGATGAAAAGAAAAAGAGAAGACGAATGTGGACAAAGAAATGGCTGGGCAGACATTGCCAGTATGGTTTGTCAAATCTACAGCGGGAATTGGAGGTAAGATGTTTGAAATTGTCTTTTCCTTATGTAACTACTATTGTATCTATTGACTTAAATTACATTTTGACCAGCTGATGGACTTTGGGGTGGTGGGTGGAGTGACAACCGCCATTTATAATGCTGTTGCATTGGTGTGTGAAATAGATCGATGATATGAAGGGGTTTCGGGACCTTCTCCGCATGTCTGTGGAAGAATTCAACGACCTTCTGGAGAGAGTGACCCCTCAAATCATCAAGAGAGACACACACCTGAGGAAGGCGATCAGTCCTAGGGAGAGGCTCTCTGTGACACTGAGATTCCTTGCAACAGGCAAGAATACACACACACACACACACACACACACACACACACACACACACACACACACACACACACACTCTGTCTCTCTCTCACACACACATCCAAATCAAGTTTACACATTATGAAACACTTTCTTAATCTTTACAGGTGAGACCTTCAATTCCTTGTCTTTCCAGTTCAGGATTGGGAGCACCACACTGAGCCGCATTGTGATGGAAACCTGTGCAGCCATAACTCTAGTATTACGTGACGATTACCTAAAGGTAATTTTTTCCCTGCCCTAAAACAGCGCATCTACCCATCACGCTGTGCAGAAGCAATTTATTCACCTGCTGATGTAAATCTAGTGTGTTTGATCAGTAAAAACTGTAAAACATGCTTGATAAGGACCCTCAAGTAACAGAGTGCCATGTGGCACATCACAGATTCATGCACATACAGTTGGAACGTAAAAATTGTTATTGAAGTGTGTTTACATTCTGAGGATTATGAACCTGTTGAGTGATAGTGAAATGTGATGCATTGCACCAGATTTAGCTAGAAGCTAATTTGCAAGTGCAGTCCTGATTAAACCTGAGACTAATATAATGTATCACCATGTACTTCTTCCACAGACACCATCATCTGAGACTGAGTGGAAGGTCATCGCTAAAGACTTTGAAGACAAGTGGCATTTTCCACATTGCATAGGGGCCATAGATGGGAAACACATCTTCATTCAACCCCCTGCCAACAGTGGAAGCACGTTTTATAATTACAAGTCAAGGTTTTCCATCATACTTATGGCTGTAGTTGACGCAAATTATAGATTTGTATATGCAAGTGCAGGGACACAAGGAAGGGCATCTGATGCTGGAGTGTTTGCCCATTCTAATCTCAGAGAGGCTATGGACACAGGCACTCTGAATGTCCCTCCTGATGCAACCCTGCTAGGCACTGACTCCACGATGCCATATGTGCTCATTGGTGACGAAGCATATCCCCTTAGGCCAGATCTGATGAAACCATATCCATCACGAAACCTCAACCATGATCAAAGGATTTTCAACTACAGGCTTTCCAGAGCACGCCATGTTGTTGAGAACGCATTTGGAATTCTGGCCAATCGCTTTCGCGTTTTCAGAACCACAATTTGCCTGCATCCAGACAAAGTTGTTGCAATTGTTTTTGCAACACTTTGTCTCCACAACTTCCTCTGACAACAGAGATCAGATGCCTACACACCACCTGGCTATGTGGATTCTGAAGATGCAAACCATCAGCTGGTCAGTGGCACATGGCGAAGTGAGGGAGCCCTTCAGTCAGTTTCGGCAAGCAGAGCTAGGAACCCCTCAGTGGATGCTAAGAAACAACGTGATGTGTTAGCCCAGTACTTTCTCTCACCTGCAGGAAGAATTTCCTGGCAGGAAAACATGGTATAGCTTCATATGCGTTAAACTTCTGTAAATAAAGCGAGAGCATTGGTTCCACTCAGTCATTAGCTCAGATGGTGTTCCTGTCTGGCTGTTAACTTTCTCTGAACAAGAACAAGACATTGATTACATGTACGGAACTGCATTTAAAGGATGATTTCAACTCTTAGGGTGGATTCTTTTGAAAATTCATAATGCGTGGGAGTGGAGTGATGCATTTTCTTATGTTTGTAACATTTGTGAGCAGTACATTAAAGAATTTTTCAAAAGAGTTTTTATTTATGAAAACTAAACAATGGCAGATAAAAAAAACAGTAATTTACATATTCACCAAACAACCTGTGTGGGAGAAAAAAGGGCAAACTTTCCCTTTTTAAGACAGAATGATTAAAAAAATACTAAAACAAAGATACTATTGATAAAAGTAATTTACTAGTCTGAGTTGAGCAGGTGTCTGTATGACATTGGCGATGGTGATCGCAAAAAGTTGTCATTCCGTGGTGGCTGGAACTGTTGCATGTGGAAGGAAGGTGCAGGACTGACATGTGGAACAGGACATTGTCCAGCCTGTTCTGCTTCTTGTGCATCATAAATTAAGTTCATGATGCTTCTCCTGAGCCTCAGCTGTGAATGTTTGTCCTTGACATTCCGCATTTGTTTCTTTGTTTGTTGTTTCCGCTTCCTAAATTCCGCCCCTGCTTTCGTGTTTGCGCATGCGCCGTGAGCGGTTCTGATACTTTTTGGATCGTAGCTGCTCGCAGTGCCGCTTCAACAGTGTGATACCCTCATGAGGGACGAGCGAAATTTCAAACACACCAGAAGTCCGTGCGACCTCACGACTGCTGATCGGCAGCTGGTCACGTGGTGTTAATCGCCTCTCGTAACCCCCTGTACACTACACGACCGCTCGGCGCAAAACTCGCCCCGATGTCGTGGCTTCTCGCACGACTGGAAAATCGGCTCAAAAAAGTGAAAAAGTCGCACAGTGTACGCCCGGCTTAAGATGAATTCTGGTTTTTGTTTTTCTAGAGTTGGGGTTATAGAGGTTAGCGTTGATGGAAATTCTACCATCTCAGAAGCACCCCAGGGATTTGGAGAGATGGGCTCTCCTGTCCGCTGGTCCATTTGTGCTTAATCAGCCCACCTCTATGCCCCATGAAGACTAGGGTGGAGATCAGCTAGGACTCCTCCGATTTAGCTAGAGGGAATTCTTGTTAGACAAAAGACCTGGGAGTGTTTGATAAAAGCCATGGAGGACAAAGGTGAAAGAAAAAAATGTTTGCAAAAAACACATGCCATTAAAAGTCCTTCATGGGATGGTTGATATCCCGGACGAGCCCCTATTGTGTTATCTTTATATAGAACAGTCATTGTGGACAACACAGAATATGATTGTACACCTGTAGATTGAAAGAAATCTTTTTGTGAGACCAAACTGAATCATTTTTATTAAAAAGTGTAAAAGTCTTGTCTTCTGCATTAGACCTTGGAGTTGCAGCTTCTTGTGTACATGTGCAGAAAAGAAAAGAAAATTTCACTGATACACATCCCTAGTTGACAGAGTGGTGTATGACAGAGGATTCCATTCGTTAAGTTGAATTTGCAGATTAAGACGCAATCACACACTAAGTTACACTGGACCTTGGTTAGACTCTCAACTCCTGTTTGTTAGCCACGCGGTCTCTTTCTCTACCACAGTCTGTCACCAATGCTCCGTTTTGATTGGTCATAAACAAAGGATAAAGTTCACCACACAGATCACTGATTGGTTATATGATCACCACAATGACATCACTTCCAGTTGACACTAAATCCATTATATCAAAATAAAAGCACATGTTTACAGTAAAACATAATATCAGAGCATACAACATATGCAAATCCTAACACCCCCACTTTCTCCGAGGTAAATCCTTGTCAACACTTAATTAACATGTCATGCCAAACATGAAATGGTCAAACCTAACGTAATTATTGTAGCGGGCTTTGTCATCACGTCTGCTACCATTTGTTCAGTTCTCAACAACTTCTCTATATTTTATAACATCAGTCATCTTGTCTGAGTAGTCGTCATTTTCTGCTTTCTGCCCACATGGTGTGGCTCTAGGTTTGAACCTCTCTAGTATTTTATCCACATATTTGGATTGTGACATTTTAACATATCCCTCACTTCTCTTGTGCTGCTTTCTTCATTAGAATTCTCACCCTTGTTAAGTGTGCTGTGGGTGAGAAGGTCTCCTCATAATCTAGGCCCTTCTTCTGGTTATACCCTTTTGCCACTTATCTGGCCTTGCATTCATCTGATTCATTTGAATCCTTCTTCAGTGTGTACACCCATCTACACCCATCTACACACCCCCCCCCCCCCCCCACTGTTGTTTTTACCTTCTGGTGGGGTTGTCAAGGTGAGTCTTTTAATGGCTCTATTTCTTCGTCCATTGCCTTTCTCCACCCTTTGGAGTTCTGTGACTTAACAGCTTCTTCAAAAGTTAAAGAAATTGTATTAAAAAGTTTATAGCAACATCAATGTTACTAGATGCTTGGTCATCGTCTACCTCAATTACATAATCTTTAAGAAAATCTGACTTTTTCTGCATTCTAGAAGGGTAGTGTGTGGACTCTACTTCTCCTGCACATGCTGGATCTACTTGGCTAGTTTTCTCTTTGGGGTCCTCTTCGTGTTTTGGCTCAAATGACTTTCCTTGGTTTTCTCTCTTTTGCTTAGGTATTGATATTCTTCATCAGACACTTTTTGTGTTTTTTTCTGTCTCTCTGTTTCCCCTTTCACAAACTTCACTAGCCTGTGCTTTAGTACTTTCCCACTGTTTGGAAAATAAACTAGATAGGCTGGGCTGTTCTTGTCATACGTCCTACAAACATACCTTCCTCACATCTAGAATCTAGCTTCCCTTTTTCTGGTTTGTAAGCAATAACATTTTGTCCCAAATTTCTGCATTTTTGACAAGTTTGGCTTTTTGCCTCTCACCATCATTCCTAATCGCTTATTGTAACACCTGTTTCTGACAACTGTTGCTGCTTGAACAGCGTAGACCCACATTTTTTGTAGATTACTTTCTATTATCATGCATCTTGCCATATCAAACAGTGTTCTCCAGCTTCGTTCTGCAGTACCATTCTGATGTGGTGAGTATGGTGTGTGCCGATGCAATTTGCTGGATTCCTTATATAGGAAAATGTTTCTGATTGAATTTACCTGTATTGGAATGTTTATTATGTGAAGTAGGGTCTACCTTGAGACTACTCTTGTCGTGATTTGGCACTATGTAAATAAACTTGAATTGAATTGAATTGAATTGAATTGAGTTGAGTTGAATTGAATTCAATGTCTAATGCTTTTTCTACTCAACATATTTGAATACTCTACCAATAAACTCTGTACTATTATCAGTACGTATGCATTTTATTTTCTCAAATAATGCTGTATCTGTCACGGTTTGCCTCCACCTACTGATGGATTGTGTCAGCTTTTGTGTTGCAGGTGGGTGCGGCAGACTGCACAGCTGTCTGGAGTTTCGCTAATTGAGGTGCAGAGGATTTAAGGAGTGGTGTGACTCAACTCCAGCGCCGGTTGATACTCTCACTTGGGTAGCATCTAGCCTCTGAATCTGCCTGTTCTCTTGTGACCCTGAATTAATGACTTTGTATTCCGTTCTAGTATCCTGTTCCTGCACTACCTACCTTGCCTGGAGTTGTTTCCACGTCTCGCCGCTCAAAGATCCTCTGGACTCCTCTCTCCACGTCTGCCCGCCTGCCTCACGCTCAGAACCTCTCACCCGGTCCAACTTCTCCCAGTTCGCCTCCGCTCTTGTCCTGGCTCCTGACCGTAAGAACTCTCATAGGCCTAGTCCACACGTAGCAGGGTTTTTTTTAAAACGAATATCCGCCCCTCCAAAAACTTGCATCCACACCACCGCGTTTTAAAAACAAACTCTGTCCACACGTACCCGGATAAATACGTTGTTAAGGGCATGCCCGACCTGTAGGCGGCAGTACTTTCCCCGTTCTTAACCTTGTCCTTCGTCTGTGGTCTTCCGCAAGGAGCAGTAATTCTGCTTGCAAAAACAAACAAGCAGAAAGCGCTTGGACAATTGATGGATCGGGTAGTGACAGAGCGCAGCTCTGAGGGCATCCATGATGCCGGCTAGTGTAAACACAGGTCGCACACCTGATGTCAGCATTTTTTTGTCGCGGAAAGTGACGTTGCGGACCTTAAAACTCCGGTTTTGTCTGTCCACACGCAGACACCCAAAACGGAGAAAACGCAGATCTTCACTTTGGCCGGAGTTTTTAAAAAGATCCGTTTTCGTGTGAAAAAACTCCGTTTTCGTGTGGATGACAGGCCAAAACGTAGAAAAATATCTACGTTTTGGCAGATCCCCGGCTACGTGTGGACAGGGCCTTAGTGACAGACTCTCATATCCTGCTTCTCTGGTTCTGGTCTCGCTCACCTTCTGTTTATATCTCCGTAGATTCCGGTACCCTCCTGTTCCTGATCATTGAAGCAGCACCTTTAGTTCTAGTTTTTGTCTTTTTTATTTTTTTTTATTCCACTGTAAATAAATCACTTTACATTTTTACTCACCGATTCCTCTCCTGTGATTCTTCATGTCCTGGGTGAAATGTCTTGCCCACAACATGACAGTATCAGCCATGAACCTTTCTGTTGCCTGAACAGTATCACTCTATTGCTTCAGGAAATACACAAAAATAATGCTGGAGTAATCCTCTGTAAAAGATCAAGCATATTTGTATCTCTCTTTTGATGCTGGGTTTATGGGGCCTGTCAAATCAGTATGGACTAGATCAAAAATAGCTTTAGCTGTTTCATCTGGTTTACGGTTTCTAGTCTGAACAAATTTACCTTTTGTGCAGACTTCACATTCTTTTCTTCTTCCTTTTCATCCTTTATATACATTCCTTCTGCAACTCCCTGTAACTTTTTCCACATCATTAAAATTACAATGTCCCATTATCTCATGCCATTCTTGTAGGTTATAAGAAGCTTTACACTGTACATAACATCCTCTACTCAGTTTGGAGGTAATAGAGCCTCTTGTGCTCATTGATGGGGAACCTCGTTCCATCAGGATGCTGTAGCACATTTCTGTTTCTCCTGAAGATCAATGTGGCTCCATTGGAGGTGGCTTCTCTAACTGAGAAGATGTTCTGTGGATAGGTGTGGATGTAGAAGGCTCTTTTTAGCACCATTGTACAATGTCTCCCCCTGCTGTCTCTCAGTGTCACTACTGCCTCTCCTCTTTTCTCTGCCACTCCGTTGCACCTGGTTCTGTCTGCTAACTCGATGCAGTGTGTCTTCAGCTCGAAGTCTCCATCGAATCTCCTGAACTTTTTGTGATTGTGATCAAATGAGATGTTGCACTGGTGTTCACCAACAACCCTTGATCTTCGATGCTGTCCACCATGCATGAAACCCTCATCTGCTTCGTTTAACTTGAAGGCAAATTCTTCTCCGTCGTCAGTGATTTTCTAGACTCCATCTTGTTGACGTCTCCGTCTGCTGGCTTCAGTTTGGTGTGTGCAGTTTTTGCATAATGTACGCCATTTCTTTTGATGGCAAGTCTTGGATATGTGACCTTGTTGGCCACATCTGAAACATGTCAGGTCTCTGTCATCTGAGTTCCACCTTCTCTCATCAACCTGCACATTTTCGGCTTTTGGCTGCATTCTCGAATGACATTATCACTGGTAATTGACATTGTACGTAACTTCCCAGTTTCTTCATAACTCCTTAGTTTTCCTTTGAATACTGAAAAATTCATGGACTCATCATTTTGTGTGATATTATTGATGAAAGGTTTAACCCTCCCATTTTCCCAGTGGCGGGCGGTGTGTTCCACCCCTGGGCCTTCAATGATTTCCTATTCAGTCCAATCTAATTTAATACACCTTAAAATACCATCAATAGGACATCACAGCTGGAGAAACCTCACACACACACACACACACACACACACACACCAGTGGCTGGTCAAGACACATAATTTCCAGATTCTTTAAAATCAAACTCGCATTCCCAGTTGAGAGTAGGAAGCTGACCACGGATACCGTCAAATCTCAGAAATGAAAAACGGGTTTAAGAGATGAGACAATAAAATAAATAAGTAAAGCAAACACATTATTTGCATTTGTTTTGGAGAAAATTGTACCGCGAAACAACTGAACATGTTGGCGCAGCTGCACACACCACGTTATACACAATATAAATTGCATAGAAACAGAACACAGAATAATTTCATTTTGCCATTTTATTTCGTTACCATTTACTGATTATTAACAAAATAAAATGACAAAACATTAAAAAAATACTAATAAAATGTTTCTACTCACCAACATAAATGTCCAGCATGGATCTCCTCCTCTCCTGCTCGTTAGAAAATAAAATCCATCCTTCTTTCTTTCCTGAGGAAAACCTCAATGGCTCTGTACAGTTTATCTGTGCGCTTCAGGTCCATGAGTGGATCCTTTTCTACGGACATGGAGGCTGAAAGACGTGTCTGTCCGGTCGTGTTTCTGGCGTACGTTTTAACGCGCTTTAATGCTACCAAATCCATCTGATGCGAGCAACGGGCATTCCCAGCAGAATAACCTGCAGCGGTTCTCTGAAGCTGTTAGCCATGGGTACCGTTCATAGTTGCTTGCCTGAAAATGACGAACAAATCCTTTCCCCTGCTGGGACAAGCCAGCTAGCGTTGGAGTCAGACGACCTGTTCTCACAAGATCCATTTTTTCTTGAAAGGTCCGTCTTGAAAATGGTGTGGCAAGTAAATCTGCAACCAAGTCTGTCTCTTCTCCTCTTTCAGCCACCATGTGTTCAAAAATACACCGATAGCTGCCTATAGATACAAATCTCTGTGTTTAGTTTTGATATTTTGCTTCATGCTGCTAGAAAAGTTCTAACTACTGCTTATCCAATCACAGGATGCGTTCATGTCAACTTTTGCGTGAGGCCAGCTAGCTGGCCTGGGCCAAGCTGACTCGTGAGCTGATTGGCTATCGCAACTAGATCGTCTCTGTTCACTTACAGCGGACAGTGGGCTTCTCGATTGATTCTGAAGGCCTAGGGCAGACTTAATCTGCCTGAAAACACAAGCTAGCTTAAATCTGATTGGATAACACCCAACCTTGGTATTTTAACACTGGAAGCAGCGCAGCCAAGTGGTTATAATAGGATATAAAGAAAATAGACCAGTAAACATTTTTTTTATTTAAAAATAATTACCAAAGGAAAAAAAATACTTTTATGCTTTTGAGTACGTTTAGGCCAGCAGAGAAGGCTTTGCTGGCCCTGACTGCCCACCACTGCATTTTCCTAATAATGGGTGTGACCCCGCGAGGAAAGTTAACAATTGAGCAGGACTGATGGTTTATCCCATGGGTCCATGTGGCAAGGGTGAGGAGTGAGCACCACCTCACTCCTGCCACATGGACCTCAAGGGATAAACCATCAATCCTGCTCAATGGTCAACTTTCCTCGCGGGGTCACCCATAAAGACAGTGGGAGGGTTAAATGATTCAGGAAGACCTTTAAGAACCATGGCTATTAGCAATCCATCACTCATGGTTTCACCTGCGTTCCTTAGTGTCGTAATGATAACCTCTGCTCCTGGTACATAGTCTGTCACACTTTCACTACTTGTCTGTTGTAGTGAAGTCACTTCTGTGTAGAGACTGATGATGCGGGGTTTATCTTTTTTGGCATAATATTCCCTCAAAATCTCAAGGGCTTTTCTCCCGTCATCTGCAGCCTTCTCACATTACAAGCGATAAACTTTTATCACCTAGGAACTGGACCAGTTCAGTATATGCTTCTGCGATTTTAAATGCATCGTTGTGATCTGTGTCTTAACTGTCATCCATGAACTTAAAAATGACATCCTTCAGGCCTTGCAGTGGAAGGTGACTGAGAAACTTCATCTCCCACAGATTATATTTATCTTTGTCTCTGTTGAATACGCGGCGGGACCAACTGGTACTGGTTTCTGCAGTTCTCCGACTCATGTTATTCATCACATGTCGTCACTTGTCAGGACTCACCGGATTAGCTGTTGGTTGGCTTTACTCACACTCAACACTCGTTTCACTCACTCTGGGCCCATAACCTGTTGACAGAGTGGTGTGTGTCACGCAGAGGTTTCCAATCGTTGAGGTGAATTTGCAGATAGACACAATCACACATAAATAAGTTTCACTGGACCTTGGTTAGACTCTCAACTCCTGTTTGTTAGGCACGCCATCTTTCTCTACCACAGTCTGTCACCAATGCTCCGTTTTGATTGGTCATAAACAGAGGTTAAAGTTCACCATACAGATCACTGATTGTCTATGTGGTCACCACAATGACATCACTTCCAGTTGACACAAAATCTATTATATCTAAATAAAAGCTCATGTTTACAGTAAAACATAACATCGGAGCAGACAATATATCAGGGGTGTAACAGTATGCTAAAATCGTATTTGGATTGGTTCAGAGTTTTGAAGGGCTCAGTTTAATTAATTTTCGTAATATTATTATTATATTAACTTATTTTTTATCTTAAGCTGCTCCTATAGTGAGCAGGACCAGGTGTCATCACAGGCTGCTGATCTAGCATGATGTCTTTAATTACTTCACAGGTTATTTGTGCAACTATGAGTTTCACGCTCATACAGACAAGTGTTGTGTTTGACCAACACATTCTCACACCCAAAGCGGCTAAAACCGACGATGGATGACCAAGCATTTGTTTCAGACGCATTGGGAGCCCCAACAATTCTGTCAAATCCCCGTTTTACCGCGGGCGTAGGAAAACAACGCTCGGGCACAGCGTGCCGCCTCCACTTGTCGGAAACAAACGCTTGGTCACCTATCATCAGTTTTAGCCACTTTGGGTGTGAGAATGTGTTGGTTTCACTGTTGATGCTCCATGTTTTTATTTCTGCAGCTGGCCTTAAAAACTCACCTCACACTGCCCTGAGTTTCTTCTTTAAAACTCGTATTAAATAACGAGCTTCCTCCGCGCTGTATTCTTCGTTGTAGGATGAAAACTTCAATCAATTGTACCAGGGCAAAAGTTCAGCAGACGTATTTTCATTTACAGATTTGTGGCTGCACAGTACGAGAGAAGAGAGGGAGGGAATTTGCAGATCACATTTTTTAAACTGAGATCGGACGCGTGCAGCCATCATGCATCACTCAATACACCGTCCGCTCTCTCTCTCTCTCTCTCTCTCTCTCTCTCTCTCTCTCTCTCTCTCTCTCTCTCTTTATATATATATATATATATATATATAGATAGATAGATAGATAGATAGATAGATAGATAGATATACTGTAACATTTTCGGTATATTATTATTATATTAACTTATTTTTTATCTGAAGCTGCTCCTATAATGAGCAGGACCACACACACTCTCTCTCTATATGTATAAGTATATGTATATATATATATATATATATATATATATATATATATATATATATATATATCATCATAAAAGTAGCCATCCAGAAACATTACTCTGCTAAAGCGGCAGCTGTGCCAGGTTATTTTTGAATGGGCCTCAGTTAAACAAGTTATCAATGTGAGTTACAAGCAGGTACAGAAACAATATCTACATCAGAGGTCATGCTAGACATTCTTTTCATTTTGACCGACAGAGTAAAAAACTGGTCATGATTGTTTCCTCTCATTGTTTTATTTTTCAAATAATAATAAATAAAAATTCACAATAAAATTTTCATTCATGTTTAGTCTAAACAAGCCGACCAGCATGTCTAGTAACATATTAATGTTGTAATTAAATGATTGAACTTAAAGGAACATTTTCCTGCTGTGTTCTGCTGCTAGCTTGTTACCCACAGACTCTCTGCTTTCCACAGATCATGGTGTCCAAATCTGAGATAATGCTGAAATGTGCTGATTGGAATCTTTTCTTGATTGATTTTGTTACCGCCTCGATGTTCTCTGTGCATAAAAGTTTAACACAGGCATGAGAAACCTTGGTTCTCGAGGGCTGGTATCCTCTATTTTTCTTCAACACTTCTGATTCAGTGGTTGATTCACCTGTTGAGCAGCTCATCAGGCTCTGCAAAAGCCTGTTAATCACCTGCTGATTGAAATCAGGTGTGTTGAAGCAGGGTTGAAACAAAAATATGCTAGATAGTGGTCCTCGATGGGCCAGGGTTCCCCACCCCTGGTTTAAAATGTCTGCACATCTGCATGCGTCGGATAATTCCAGTTTGTCAGAATGACCAACAGCCCTGAGATTTTTTGGTCAAAATAAACAGTTAAATACAGAAATTATCCGATTAACGCAATCCCTGCCTACATTTAACTGTATTGCCTTCTTAATTTCTGCTGTGTTGTGGAGTTGCTAATGCTAACAGTTAGCTTCTACTAGCAGAGCGTTTTCTGGTCTCTCCTGGACGCTAAATCAACAACACCCTTACTCGTGGCGAGCCAAGATGGGTGAGTCCATGAATGCTAATTTGACATTATGTGCAGTTGATTGGCTTTTTAAATCCAAGAGATTCCTGGTCTATTTTCCATGAGCGGCTAATGCAGGAAATAGAAGCAGAATACTGTTTTCACATTTAGCCTGGATATTAAAATAAGAGTGAGTGATAATTTTTCAAAAACAAAAAAAAATATGGTTTATCTGTGAACTTGGTCTTTAAAGTCCATTTCATATAAGATTAGGTACAAAGGGATATTTTAGTTGTAAACTTGGCAAACCTCTTCAGTGCGGTTATTTCGGCAGAAACTGTTTTCCAAAATGAGAATGAGAATGTTCTAAGATGGCAGCAACATATTTTGCATTTGTAGTAGCCATTAGCTTGTCAGTCCCCAAAAGTGTAAACGCCGTTTCCCTGAACAGAGGCTGTTCAGGAAGTTATGGCCAAAGTATCCATTTAAATTATATAAACTGTTAATGAAATTGTGAGCTTGTGGGTTAGGTAAAACATGTTGTTCATGCATAAAAAGTATTAGTTGTGTTCATTTGCACCTCTGGGGTTTTATTTGTTTGTTCATTCCTAACTGTATTTCTGACAGTGGTTTATGGTGTGGTGTTCACTGAGAGACACTGATGGATGTGAAGGTTTTTCTAAACTTTTTCATCCCTGCAGGACTTCAAATCATAAGAGACAGAAAAAACTGCTTCAGTTCAGGAACTGACTGATCTGCACTTCAAGTTTTTTTCCCCAAAATTTTTTCAGAAAGCATTTGTCATGGTCGTCTCTGAGCACACTCCTTCTTGCATTATTCATGCACATTAATCTGGGATTGTTTTATGCTGCCACTGTGATGGTGAGGGTATACCTGTTGCAGGAGAAGCGTACACATCTGTTTTCTCTCGAGTTTCAGTTATATATGATGTAAAGATGTGTCAGGCAGCCTGGCGCTCTGCATGGTAATATATACCTAGCTGCAAAATGCCCATGGCACAAAGAGCTGCACACTCATCCCGCTCATCAGATGTCACAGTCAGGCAAGAGATTGACATGTAAAGGCTGAGTAAACCCTGCCTGACTGTTATGCATCGCTAATTTTGGATTACATTCAACATAAATATATTTAAAATGACCAGCATCTGCTGGAAGTCTGTTGGACTTGGAGTGTAAGCCTTTCTGAAGCTGCAGCAGTGCCAGCATTTGCTGCAGATATCTGTGTGTGTTTGTGTTCACCCCTGAGAGGGAGTTGTGTGGAGGCTTGAGAAGAAATCTGGCTGCAGAGAGATGAAACACAAGTGGAGATGAATTTGGCACAGGAGGTGGAGGAGGATTCAGACGTTTTGTTGAGGATTTCTCCTCATTTCTACAAACCAAACAAGAAAAAGCATAAAACATGTAAAGGTCATTCACGGGGTTTGTGTGACTGCACATCAGAGGTGTGCAGATATCCCTTTGAGGATTTACCTGTTGTTGACATGGTTTGGTAAATGTGTTTAACCCAAGACATACAGAATCACACACTCACAGATCTTATGGTAAAAAAAGAATCTTTATTTAAAACGGGAACTGAAGGTGCACTGGAAAAGCCCAGTGGAGATCGAGAACGGGAGTGCAGCGTTAGGAGGGGAGAGCAGATATAGGTGAGTCCAGGAAGGTAAGTCTAAGCTTGGTGGGTGCAGAAAATAGACTTACTGGGAGGAGGGGAGCGTAGAAATGAGGGAGGGTAGGTTGGATACCGGGGTGAATCCAAGTGGGGTGTCCAGGAGAGGGAGCGAGAGGAGAGCAGGAGAGCGGGCCGGCCGGGAGGAATGGAGAACGGTGAGAGCTGCGTCCGGAAATCCTATGGGGCACAGGTGAGTAATCCTGAGGAGTCGTAGAAGTCCAAAAATGTTCCAAAACCAAGTTATAGTGATCATCCGGCATCGAGGAGTGTTCTCCATCCTCCTTTTGTAGCCAGACTCGCTGATTGCAAATCAGCTGCAGCTGGAGCCTCCCTCTCCTGAAACACACAACTCAAAGATGGGAAAATGAGAGGAGTACTCACCCCGGCACAGTTGTGAAAAGCACAAATAAACACTGCCTCTGGAATCCAGTGTACTCTAACACGTCATTATCAGCAGAACTTTGTTTTTTAATATGGCTTAATGTCCTAGAGGAAGACTTGATATTACATGCTGTAATAATTATTACAAATGAGGATGCTGTTTCACAGCTCTGATGGAAGATAGGATCACAAACATTTCAATTTCATTGTTTTTCAAAGCTGCAAGGCTGCAACAAATAATTAGACTTTTTTCAGAGGCCAAATTAGAAACTGGTGAAAAAAGAAGGAATGACTCAGCAGCTGCTCTGACAATATAGAAATGACATATTTGCATACGAAATATAAAAGTGTGTGTGTAATATTCTTCGATATATATGTATTTAATCATAGCTTTTATTCGAAATGTGTTATTTTATGGTTAATTGTATAATTTATGTTCTTGTATACATTTTTTTTGCATGCTTTGTTAAATATTTGACTTCTCAGGTTGTCTTTAATATGGAAACATTCAAGTGCAGGACAGCCACTGTAGCTATGCTACAGCTGGTCTTAGCCCAAAACACCAAAACCATTGGTCTCATTACTGCCCTGGCTTTCTCGTCTCGTCTCGTCTTCCTCCGCTTATCCGGGTCCGGGTCGCGGGGGCAGCATCCCAACTAGGGAGCTCCAGGCCGTCCTCTCCCCGGCCTTGTCCACCAGCTCCTCCGGCAGGACCCCAAGGCGTTCCCGGACCAGATTGGAGATGTAACCTCTCCAACGTGTCCTGGGTCGACCCGGGGGCCTTCTGCCGGCAGGACATGCCCGAAACACCTCCCCGGGGAGGCGTCCAGGAGGCATCCTGACCAGATGCCCAAACCACCTCAACTGGCTCCTTTCGATCCGGAGGAGCAGCGGTTCTACTCCGAGTCCCTCCCGAATGTCCGAGCTCCTCACCCTATCTCTAAGGCTGAGCCCGGCCACCCTACGGAGGAAACTCATTTCGGCCGCTTGTATCCGCGATCTCGTTCTTTCGGTCATTACCCAAAGCTCATGACCATAGGTGAGGATTGGGACGTAGATCGACCGGTAAATCGAGAGCCTGGCTTTCTGGCTCAGCTCCCTCTTCCCCACGACAGATCGGCTCAGCGTCCGCATCACTGCAGACGCCAAACCAATCCGCCTGTCGATCTCCCGATCCCTCCTACCCTCACTCGTGAACAAGACCCCGAGATACTTAAACTCCTCCACTTGAGGTAGGACCTCTCCCCCGACCCGGAGGTGGCAAGCCACCCTTTTCCGGTCGAGAACCATGGTCTCAGATTTGGAGGTGCTGATCCTCATCCCAGCCGCTTCACATTCGGCCGCGAACCTACCCAGCAAGAGCTGAAGGTCAGAGCTGGATGAAGCTAGGAGGACCACATCATCCGCAAAAAGCAGAGACGAGATTCTCCTGCCACCAAACTCGACACACTCCACACCACGGCTGCGTCTAGAAATTCTGTCCATAAAAGTGATGAACAGAACCGGTGACAAAGGGCAGCCCTGGCGGAGTCCAACCCTCACTGGGAACAGGTCCGACTTACTACCGGCTATGCGGACCAAACTCACGCTCCTCTGGTAAAGGGACTGAATGGCCCTTAACAGAAAGCCACCCACCCCATACTCCTGGAGCGTCCCCCACAGGGTGCCCCTGGGGACACGGTCATAAGCCTTCTCCAAATCCACAAAACACATGTGGATTGGTTGGGCAAACTCCCATGCCCCCTCCATCACCCTTGCAATGGTATAGAGCTGGTCCACAGTTCCACGGCCAGGACGAAAACCACATTGCTCCTCCTCTATCTGAGATTCAACTATCGATCGGACCCTCCTCTCCAGTACCTTGGCGTAGACCTTTCCAGGGAGGCTGAGGAGTGTGATCCCCCTATAGTTGGAACACACCCTCAGGTCACCCTTCTTAAAGATGGGGACCACCACCCCGGTCTGCCACTCCCTAGGAACTGCCCCCGATGACCACGCAATGTTGTAGAGACGTGTCAACCATGACAGCCCTACAACATCCATAGCCTTGAGATACCCAGGACGAACCTCATCCGCCCCCGGGGCTCCACCGCTGTGTAGTTGTTTGACTACCTCAGCAACTTCTGCCCCCGAGATCGGACAGTCCATCCCCAGGCCTCCCAGCTCTGGTTCCTCCTCGGAATGCGCATTGGTGGGATTGAGGAGCTCCTCAAAGTATTCCTTCCACCGTCCGACTATAGCCTCAGTTGACGTCAGCAGCTCCCCATCCCCACTGTAAACAGTGTGAGCGAGTTGCTGCCTTCCTCTCCTGAGGCGCCGGACAGTTTGCCAGAACCTCTTTGGAGCCGATCGATAGTCTTTCTCCATGGCCTCACCAAACTCCTCCCACGCCCGAGATTTTGCCTCGGCAACTGCCACTGCTGCACCCCGATTGGCTATCCGGTACCTGTCTGCTGCCTCCGGAGACCCACAGACCAGCCACGCCCTGTAGGCCTCCTTCTTCAGCCTGACGGCTCCCCGAACCTCTGGTGTCCACCAGCGGGTACGGGGGTTGCCACCACGACTGGCACCGGCCACCTTACGGCCACAGCTAGCAACAGCCGCCTCGACAATCGCAGAGTGGAACAAGGCCCACTCGGACTCAATGTCCCCCACTGCTCTCGGGACGTGGTCAAAGCTCTGCCGGAGGTGGGAGTTGAAGACAGTCTTGACAGGTTCTTCTGCCAGGCGTTCCCAGCAGACCCTCACTATGCGTTTGGGTCTGCCAGGTCTACGCGGCATGTTCCCTTGCCATCTGATCCAACTCACCACCAGGTGGTGATCAGTTGACAGCTCCGCCCCTCTCTTCACTCGGGTGCCCTGGCTTTGTTTCTTGCAAACACATTCCCTTCAGGAAATGCCTGGAACACATGTCCAAGACAAAGATCTAAGTTCCAAACACGTAAAAAGGAAAACTAAAGAATGGGTATGTGTGTAAAGATTTCCCCAGACAGAAAGGTTTCATAACCAAGCATTCTTCATTTCCCACAACAAAGTCTCACATCCTTTTAGATCCAATCTTAAGATGTTAATTTGTTGTTTGAAAAGATCTAAATATAAAAATTACTTATGTACTTTATATCAACAAAACAATACCCAACATCCTTTCTGTCAACTCCAACTTCCTGTTGCGTTGAATCCATTACAGCTGATGAGAAACACAAGTCTGTATGAAGTCTGCACGTCTGACTAACACAAGTCTGTATGAAGTCTGCACGTCTGACTAACAGCTTTCCTTAAATCAAGAAACACAAAGCTATTACTTCCCCAAGCAACCACATCAGCTCTTTCTAACAGAGTAAAACCATTTCCCTGCACAGAAAGCTGGCAAGCTAATTGTCATGCTACATGTTGGTTATCTTCGTAACACATGTGACCTCTGTGTGACGCTGATGCCAGATCTGTTTACCATCACATTTTTACATATTAGCAGCTCTGTGAAGTCACAGAAGTGTTGGGAGCATCTGACACATTCCCAGGGTCACTCAGACTGCGGTAAACTCATTAGATGTGTGCAGTGAGTTGATGTCTTGTCCCACAGCCAGGTGATGTTTGACTGATGGAGTTTTAGTGATTATTAATGCCCACAGAAAATATGCATTCAGTAGAAGGCCCTATTAGTATGCATGTTGAATAGCATTCTGTTGCTAAACACACACACACTGAATCTCAGACCTGAACAGGGGTGTCGTAAAGCGGTGAAAGATTAGGAAGATTCTAAGGGCCCACAGCTGTCAGGGGCCCAAAAAAGTTTCAAAGTTGAATAAAAAAAATTAGTTTAAAAATCACAAGTACTTTGCAGTGTTTTTTCTCATTTAAGACATTAAACAAACAATCTTTTAGTCTTTATGAAATGCATATTTATTCAGAGGTCCATACTTTATTTTGATTAGTAAATTTGAACCCTCCCCCCAACGGCATAAAATGGTGCAGTCCACCAGGCCTGGGGGCGCGTAGCATGCGCCAACTCATGCAGCAGTCACTCAGACAGCAGAGTGCGCCAAGGCTGCAGTAAAAATATGTCTGCAAAAACAAAGTCTGGGTCACAGAAAAGGAAAGAAAGAAAGGAGAAAGGACAGGCAGAAGAGAGGGTGTCAGTATGTCACACAGTTTTTCTCAAAGAAAGGTAGGTTTAGTTAGTGAGTGGTTAAATTCAACCTGTTTGCTAGCTCTGATATCCACAGTGAGAGGAACTATGTTTCATCTAATTATGGTAAATGGGTTGTCGTCCTTGTCCCTATCAGAATCAGCAGCTGATGATATGGCAGCAGGTGTCCCCTCACAACCCAATGAACCTCAAGAAGGTGAGCAATGTAGCATGTTAGCTAGCAGCCTCATTTAAGGGGTCTGTGGGAATCACTTAAGGCTCTCTTCTCTATCAGTACTATTACAAAGGAATATAAAAAAGGCTATTTTTGGTGATGAACACATTGTTTTTTCACATAATGATAACTATATATATCAATCAGTAAAATGTATAGATTGTTTTGGATGCTGGGCAAGTTGAAGCATTGTTATTTAGTCTGTTAATGTAACCTAAATTACTGTGAGATTATTACTGTGAAGCACGTTTTTGAAGGCACCATACAAGAAAAAACAAAGCTCTTCATCTACTAAATACCTTGAAATGAAATGTTTTAAATCTGACTGAATTATGGGAGGTTTTACAAGATGTAATTTGTTTATTTAGCTTTTAGAACACAAACCAAAAATAAGCAATTTCCAAATAATTCATCAGAGAACAAAAATGAAACAAAAGCTATTAATAATTGTAATAAATAAACTTTACATAACACTGAACACAATAAAATATGAAATCTAGTATTGATGATGGAGAACTACAGCTAATATCATGCAGGAGTCTGTGCTGCATGTTCCCTGTTTTGCATTGATTTTAAAGACTTGTAACTTGGATAAAGATTTTGTCACAAATGATAGCCTATATTGTAACACATATATCAATTTCATCATGTACAGAGCCTGGACCCTCCCATTGTCAGGTTTGTTCAGGACAAAGAGTGGACGTGAAGGAAGAAGGGAGAGAGTGTGACAGCTCAGAAGATGGAGAGACCCAAAGTCAGCTGAATAAATGTGACAGGGATTCCACCAAAGCAGTGTTTGAGTCCCATGACCCAGGTTTGTGGCCACCAAATTTAAAGGATAATCTACTGAACCTCGGTGCCCAGAGGTCCTCCGACCTTCCTGACCTCCGGATCCGCGAAGAGGGTCTCCAAAAAGGGTGAGGTAGAACACAGTGTGATTGTGTCTGATGTGGTTTTGATAAGAATCTTCTGATTAAACATCCAAAGACCAAGCAGGTTGATATTCTATATTTATATAGAATATCATATCTTATTGGTCATAAGTAAAGGTAATATATTAAGCTTAAAAGCAACAATATTTAACCCTACACAAACAAACAAACAAACAAGAAGCTAAAAAATGCCACCTCTTGGGAGATCGAGCTTGATCTTTCAACGGAATACTTTTAGCGCCATTGAACCACCTTTATTCAGAAACAACTCTTTCATTTCCTTTAGTTCTTTGTTGTACGCAGAGTGATACGGGTTTGTTGTTATTTGTACATTTGACATGTTTCTATGTTCACTGTCGCATTCGTCAGAGCAACCAGATGTTGGTGTTTTGGGGAGTTAATATTAATGATCCATATATTTATGGAACATTACATCTAGTTGGGATTTGTTTTCCGCTTGTAGAGTTTAGTCATTCACAACTATCCCATTTTTTCTGAACCCCAATTGATCGTGAGTGTGCTACTTGCCAGCTTAGCATCAACAATTCTGCTCATAGTTTGTCTTGATCCCAAACTTTTACAATGGTTTGTGTGTTTGCTGGTTTCTCTATTTTCCTCCACATCACCTAGACCACCACGTAGTGTGCCAGTAAAAAGTGTTCAGACTGTGGTGCGCACATTTAGCGAAGTAATCGAGGAATTCATTGAACCAAACCATTCGAATCATTCGAAGATTTGTTTCAGCCCTAAACATATAGTGATGTCTCAGAGTCCAGTCCTGGGGCCTCATTTATCAAGCTTGCTTACGCACAAAACGGGGTCGGAAAACTGCATAAGCAACTTTCCATGCAAACTTTGGGATTTATGAAAGAAAACTTAGCGGAAAAATGTGCACAACTTTAAGTTCACTAAGGACCTGGCTTATGCACATTTTGGACATGGAGAGCGCCTGCAGTGCTGCTGCTGAGAAGGATAAAATGATGAAATCCTGCAGCATTATCACTTGTACCGCTTCATTTTCACACAGAACAAGACCCCCTACACTCACACACGCGCACGCACACACACACACACACACACACACACACACACACACACACACACAGCCTGAGGCACAGAATACGGAATGCAGAATGTCAGCTGGGGGCAGATTGAGACAGAATGTTCTGCGTCTGTGACAGTGTGTTTCCTGTCACTGTGACCCGATTGATCATGTGCCCTGGCTACTTGGCCAAGTGAGTTCTCCGTTTGGCTAACTAGTTAGCATGCGTGACTCTCAACCTGGAGTCCGAGGACTGAATCCTGATCGGACCATTTTTTTATATCTGCCACAGATCTCCCTGAAGAACTCACAGCATTGACGGCTTCAGCAGCGCTGTGCCACTCCGTGGATTTTCTCTTATTTGTTGTGCAAAAGCACTTCCTTTTATTTCTCCACCTCACCCACAGGTACCTCAATTTCTGCTTCTGTGAAATTGCGCTTCCTTGATCTGCCTTGATCTACGGTCGCCATCGTTATTGGTGGAGCGATGCAACAGCCGGCTAATGAGATCCACAAGGCACTTAGCATTGACCATTTATGGAAATAAGTGGGCGTGGTGAGGGCGGGATGTGACTAAAAAGCAGCTGAGAACCTTTCTCTTTAGTCTCTGATTTATGAAGTGGAGATTGCGTGCAGCTGTGCGTACTCCATGTTTGATAGATCACTAACCTACTTGGCGTAAGCACTTTTTTTATTTTTTATTTTATTTTTTTGCTTAGCTTAGAGGGACGTTATGGAAGTTTGACAGACACAACATGTATAGAAATAATAAATTTCTTCTTCATAAATTCTCAGAATCAGAATCAGAATCAGAATCAGAATGAATTTTATTGCCAGCGCTCCTTTCAGAGTGTAGGAACTTGACTCCTGCAATGCCCTGGTCCTGTACAATGAGCCCTGGCATTTTTACTGTGATTGCCTGTTTTTCTGTAAAATCACAGAAAGAGAGCTGCTCGGGTCGAGCAGGTTGCTTCATGCGCGTTCACGCTCAGCATAGCCCATAGCATAGCCCATAGCATTTGCTATCCGTAGCTTAAGCAGCAGAGATAGAGGCAGTGCCACTTTGTCGCTGTTCCTAACGCCTAGTGATAAAGCTAACTACATTTCTGAGGACCCTTAGCTACTTTCTGTAGAACTTTCTTCTAGATATTTCCTGCAAATTAGCAACAAAATAGCCATTTTCGCTCCGAACCGTTCTTTGAACCTTGTTTCAGCTGTCATCAAGGAAATAAATGTGACAGATACAAAGGATGTTTCCAGAGCTTTAGCTCGCCTAGTAAGACGTCGGACTCTTGTGCAGGACACCTGGGTTTGATTCTGGATGTGAACATAGTTTATTTAGAGTTTCTTTTTTACATTAATGGTATATTTTTTTACAGTAAGATGCCCAAATTTTTATTTGAGACTCGCCCATCGACATACATATCTGGACAATGGGTTTCCATAGCCTCCAATAACACCTTTTTGTGCTAAAATGGGAGGTGGCCACCACCGCCATTTTGACCGTGTCACAGGTTCTGTCAAGCCCAGACAATTCCATAAAAGGGAAGAGAGGAGGAGCTGAGGGTGGGGCTGAAAGGCTGGGATCAACTGACGACACCCGGTCGAACTAGCCATCGACCGCATGGAGTTCAGGTGGAGGTTAGCGGGGCTTTATCATGAAAAGTACCTTTGTGTGAATAATAAAATATAAAATCAGTAAGTTTACAAGTTATTTCCGTAATGAAAATATATTTTGCTTTGAGCAAGTTTTCACTATTTTTAACGTATCGTATTTTCAGGACTATTAAGTCGCTCCTGAGTTGCACCAGCCATTAAATGTATAATGAAGAAGAAAATTACATATATAAGTCCTATTTTGGGGGGAAATTTTATTATTTTTCTTACAAAATCTGAGACCAAGCGTTTCACATTGCAAGACAAGTACCAGTAACAATAACCGAATAATGTGCCGCAGCAGCGCGCCACGGTCTCCAGCAGAGGAAGACGGTGTTTGAAACGCTCCCAGCGGGACAGGGAAACTCATTCTTGCGTCGGGGTCGGCCCGCAGCAGCGCGGTGTAGCCTACATATTTTGTTATATAAGTCGCTCCGTAGTAGCAGGACCGGCCACACTATGAAAAAAAGTGCGATTTATTGTCCGGAAAATACGGTAGTTATTAGTATTTGAGATAAATTAGCAGGCTATATACATTTCATATATTTCTAAAACGTAATCCTTGTTTGTATCTTGTACAGCCAAGTAGCCTTTATTCTGGACTCAGTACAATTCACCAAAAGTAAAGAGACATTATACAGATGAAGTAAGCACAAGATAACTTACTGGAAGAAACAGAATTATTATCATGAGAACCAGAACAAGACAGCCTGATAACAGTCATGTGAAAATAACAGTTAAAAAGTATGTATGAATAATAGAAATAAAATATATTAGAATTAGTGTAACTCACTGTGATCCAAACAATAAATCAGCCATAGCTGATTAGCAATCATGAAATGAGGTCTGGGAGTTTTTACGTTTCAATCTTTTATTACATTTTTTTATTAGATCTGTTAAAAGGTCACCATGGCAGCCTGTGTGTCTTCAACGTCGGCTACACAACACAGCAAGTGTAAGTTCCAAGTACCTGTCTTGACCACTTCATGTATGGTTTTGTACTTTAAACAGCTAGGCCAAACATGTTATTTTTTTTCTCCATAGCCATTTGGATCATTGGAGACAGCTACGTGAGGCGTGGTGCCCAGAGAGCTGCAGAGACCTTCAGAGACAACCTTGGCCTCCCTGGCATCCGTGTCTCCTGGTTCGGTTGGGGCGGACTGAGGTGGAAAGACCTTCTCCCCTCCTTTTTCCACTCTCTGCAAGGAAGAGCAGCTCCTCATGTCCTCATCATTCACTGTGGCGGCAATGACATGGGGGTGGTCAGCAGTGTGAAGCTGGTGAACATGATGGAGGACCTGCACCGGCTTCACTTTCTACACCCTCATATCACACTGTTGAGAACTGTTCTTCCTTCACAACCCAATGTTCCACTCACTCTGCAGCTCTCTGGGCCCCTCAAATTATTTTAAGTTTTTTTTAAATGTCCTGACACTTTGTGTCCTGTTATTTTATAAAATGTGATGTAAATAAATAAATGTTTTTGCTCAATTACTGGAATTTCTTTGATTAAGACCAAAAAGGAAGGAAGAATCATTTATGCCAAGTTGTTTCTACAACAGGCCTGTTTAAAGTCCAACAGTTTCTTAGCAGCCAATAGAAATGTGTTCTTTACTAACTTTACTTTGTTTAAAAATCTTACTAAAATAAACCTTAGAGGCTGCCGTATTGCAAAACCCAATCATACTTGTTATGTAAATATTAGCTTTGTAGATATCTTTTACAGATAGATATTTGTGTGCTAAAAACCCCATAAACTTAAATAATTTGTCATTCTTTATTGAAAAACAACAAAATACAGGTATACAGAAAATGTGGGAAAATGATAATGTGAAAGTATTGCTCTTTAAATGTAATACTATTTATCTTTCAAAAGAAAAACTCTAAAAATGTCCTGTACAGCAACATGACAGAAGAATGGTGGTCTGTCTGTCAGAATGTGCTGAACAGATTAGCTCCATCAAGAGGAGCCTTTTGTGTACAAGTTTATGTCATTGTAATCTTGGTTTGGGTTATGTATCGCCACATTAGCATGTAAATGCTGAACCAATCTGGAATTAAGAGGGTTGATAGAAGACAAGTAAATAAGAAAGAAATATAAAAACAACTAGGAAACTATCAGAACTGCTCACAGCGCATGCGCAATCATGCATCAACACCGCTCGCCAGCTATTGCCCTAATAACACACGTTGTTCGTTTTTATTTCTACACGTTTTTTTACTCACAAAGATTGTCAAGAAAGTGTGTTTCTCGTGTTCTTGTCAAATTAAACTGATCACGAAACAGATTTACTTTAGAAGATCAGGAGGCCCTGAGGAAAAAAGGAATATTAGTAAGACTCTAGTATGACTTACAAAAGCAAGACTGGTGAGTTTTGTTATGTTACACACAGCCAAAATTTTCAAGTTGGATGGGAGCCACAGAGCAGAATGGTGTAGAGATCTATAGACATCTGGGAGGTGGACAGCATGAGTCACGAGTGGAAGAGCAGAAAGATCCGTAATGATGAAACTGATTGTTAGTCATGGGATGATGACTGAGGACTACCCAGGAGGAGGAGGAAGAAACTATGTGATTGAGAAGAGAGCCGGAATTCCAGAGATCTGTATAGAAAATAAGTTTCAATAAAGTAAAGATGAGTGACTGGCCACCAGCTGATTTTGTTCTCCTGCCAGATGAGATGATGGTTACAGGTGTGAGGATGCACCTTCGGTTATAACCACATTAGAGGAGTTGTCAGGTAACTCCTCTGTCGTACAGTGGTGAGCAGCCTGGCTGAGGAGGAGAGAAGGAAAAACCACACAGAGTAGAATACTAACTAATAATTACAATCTCTTGTTGTGTAGCTCACCTTACGTGCACTTTAAAACCTGGACCTGTGCCTGCTCACAGCATCCCATTTGTCTGGTCTTTGGAACTGGGCACAGAGCGGTTCTGGAACAGGAATTTTGTCCGAGTACTCCTGATATGGGAGAGGATCCACCACCACAGAGTTGAACAGCAGGTCCATAAGCTTGTGCACATATACTGGAAAAGGGTTTTCAGTATTACAATAGTTCTCCATGATCATCATTTTGGTTTTATCATACAATATCTGACATACATGAGGTTGGATTGGTCTTCAGGGCTCTCACTGTGTAGTCTCCACGTTTGTACTTTGGGTACACTACAGCATATCTCCGCTCACCAGTTGCTGTTGCTGCACGTGAGCATGCTGCATTTTCATTATAGTGCATTGCAGCAATTTGTAATCTGAAATAATCAAATAAACAAACCATATAGATTTTAGGCAAAATTCCACATTTCATGCTAAAATTTAAACAGTTAGAAGCATTAATTTGACTATTTATTCTATTCATTAGACAGCATTCCTTTGAAGGAGAATACCTGACATCTTGGAGTGAATCTGATGATGAGGCTGTGGAAAGGTGGATGTGTGGTACTGAGGGCTTATCTTCTCTACGTCCTTCACAAACCGTGGAGCTAACAGAATGGCAGTGAGCTTCTCACATGATGCTGTGCCTATGTTGAAAATGTTAATTACATAAATTACAATTTGGTCAACTTTAGAATGTTTCTATTATTTCATTGAGAAAAAGTTACCCATAGCTGACATCTTCAGATGACAAATGTACAGGTGTGGTCATTACTTACGGCATCTTAGTACATATTATTTCAATTAAAGCTGTTCTGCCTAAAACCATGAGTTGTGTGGTGCACTCTTGTGGTTAAATTTTTGCACAGCATTTTATTCTGAGTAATTAATTGCTGTTGGCCAAATGGTGGTGTTTGACCTTAGCAGCCACATGTGACGTCTGTAACTCTCTTGCTCCAAAAATATTTCTCCATGTTGAAGGAGGTGAAGACACATATTCTGTTGTGGGGTGACGTGTTTTAAATGTAAAGACACCAAACAGTAAAGGCTCAGCTGTAATGAGTACATGCTACACTTACTTGGTTTGAGGCACTGTCTGTTCTCCATCCAGAGGTGCATGCAGACAGCTAGGGAACAGGGCGTCGTCATGGCTGTGCACATTTTGGATGTGGTTGGCAACTGAAGTCCACTTTGCTACTGCCTCCTCTCCTGAGGAGGAACTAGACGCTGACCAGTAGAGGTGGTTCACCACACTTTGCTTCCACAGTCTCACATCCTGGGTCGTCTTACTCTTCCCCAGCTCTTCAATTTTCTTACCAATTCATGGAGAGCCAAATAGACCCACATTTAAAATAGAAAAAAAAATCCTGTAATATTCACTATATACATCCCCAAAGATTACCTTTTCCCATGTGCCAGGGGTCAAAGTAGTGACTGATTTCCTTTTTTTCCTCCCGCAAATACTTCTGCACCCATGTGTGGCGGTCAGTCACAACTTGCTGCACATCGACCCCCCTCTCCAAAAGTGTACTCAGACTTTGCACAAATCCCTCCTTCTCCATTTGCACACTGTTTCCAACTTCATTGCTCTGAAAATAAACATAATTCTCCATTGATCTGTGAATAATTAACCATGAAATGTATTGGAATCATCAGGTAATGTTTTACCTGTATGAGTTGGATATCAATAACTTTGTTTCTTTTGAGATCCATCATGGTGTAGCTGCCATATTTGGCTGAGCGTCCTTCAGAAATGCAAGTTATTACTTAATTTACATTTGATAGCAAAGGAATAAAATAAATACATTTAAAAGTATTCAGGTGAATCAGCTCACATGTCAGCACCAAGAGTCACAGGTCCAGATTCAGTAGCCTCCTGGATGATATCAGCTTGCTGTAGCTGCCACTGCCAGCTCACTGTTGGAATTAAGAGCTTTGCCTGATGTTGATAGAATGTCTGCTTGGACAGTCCCTGCACATAGAAGGCACCCAGGAACTAAAATATGAAAAATTACATCATGAAATGAGAGATGCACAGACCTTATCAAAACTAACCTAAACATTTTTGGCCTGTACCTTAGACATCTGGCTAAATGATGAGCCAGACTTTCTGGAAGATGAATTTCCATCATGGTCCCTGTGTCACAAGACACACAGCGGCTGGGAGCTCTAAACTGGGTGGCTATATAGAAAACAAAGAACAGCACATATATAAATGTTTAAAAGAGCATAAAATCACGTGTAACAATAATCTGTAAAACAAATTAAAACTAGAAGGTAATAATAAGATGTTTACATAGATTATTATATATAAGTCTGACCTGTTCCCAGTGAGGGTTGGACTCCGCCAGCGCTGCCCTTTGTCACCGGTTCTGTTCATTACCTTTATGGACAGAATTTCTAGGCGCAGCCGTGGTGTGGAGTGTGTTGAGTTTGGTGGCAGGAGAATCTCGTCTCTGCTTTTTGCCGATGATGTGGTCCTCCTATCTTCATCCAGCTCTGACCTTCAGCTCTTGCTGGGTAGGTTTGCGGCCGAGTGTGAAGTGGCTGGGATGAGGATCAGCACCTCCAAATCTGAGACCATGGTTCTCGACCGGAAAAGGGTGGCTTGCCAACTCCGGGTCGGGGGAGAGGTCCTACCTCAAGTGGAGGAGTTTAAGCATCTCGGGGTCTTGTTCACGAGTGAGGGTAGGAGGGATCGGGAGATCGACAGGCGGATTGGTTCAGCATCTGCAGTGATGCGGACGCTGAGCCGATCTGTCATGGTGAAGAGGGAGCTGAGCCAGAAAGCCAGGCTCTCGGTTTACCGGTCAATCTACGTCCCAATCCTCACCTATGGTCATGAGCTTTGGGTAATGACCGAAAGAACGAGATCGCGGATACAAGCGGCCGAAATGAGTTTCCTCCGTAGGGTGGCCGGGCTCAGCCTTAAAGATAGGGTGAGGAGCTCGGACATTTGGGAAGGACTCGGAGTAGAACCGCTGCTCCTCCATATCGAAAGTAGCCAGTTGAGGTGGTTTGGGCATCTGGTCAGGATGCCTCCTGGACGCCTCCTTGGGAGGTGTTTCGGGCATGTCCTGCCAGCAGGAGGCCCCCGGGTCGACCCAGGACACATTGGAGAGGTTACATCTCCAATCTGGTCCGGGAATGCCTTGGAGTCCTGCCGGAGGAGCTGGTGGAGAAGGCCGGGGAGAGGACAGTCTGGAGCCCCCTAGTTGGGATGCTGCCCCCACGATCCGGACCCGGATAAGCGGAGGAAGACGACGACGACATAGACGATTATTAAAAATAATTCACCTTTGCTACGCCAGTAAGGCTTCATGTCAGACTGGACAAGTGCATTCTTGCAGACTACTAAATAAGTCTGACAGCCAATGTCTTGGGTAGATTTAGTCTGAAAAAAAAAATAGATGCACATTGTTGTTGGAGTTTATAAAGTCAGATTCTTTATTCTTGACCAGAACATTTTATTTTTACTTGAACACCGATAAAGAATCTAAAACAGCCTTTTTCCATTCCTACAATTGCAACACAAAAAAGCCATGTTCTACTGATGCTGAGAAATCTGCCCATGCATGTAGAGCATTTTAACTGGGTGCTCAAAGTCCTCATTAAAAACTCTACAATTAATTGGGTCTGCACAGGTAGGTCTAGGAGAAATCCCATCTCTCCAGTTTGAACCTCTCTGCTTTGGCTCCCAGTGAACAGCAGTGTTCAGTTAAATAATTATTTTCATCACATGGACGGCCTTGCCTCATTTCATTTAATGCAACTCATTGTCCCATACAACCCAGTTCAAATACTTCCTTTGCAGATTTTCTAGTTGTCTCCAGAGTTAATGAAACCCATACGCTGCAAACATTTTATAAGTATGTGTCTAAATCAGTTTGTTGTGTAACTTTTATGTTTAATTCCCTTCAACTGAGGTTTGGTTCAGGAGGTAATAATTTACCACAATCTCTTATTTCATCAGTTTTCCTAAGCACATTGAGTCATGTTCATTGGGAAGGGTTAGGGTTAGGGTAGGGTTAACTTAACATTAGGAACACATTTTTATTTGTCTTTCCCTGTAAAGAAATGTTGTCATCTGAATCACGTTCAGAAGGATGACACATCAGATCTTAGTAAGATTCTGGTCAATGGTTTGTATTTATATAGTGCCTTCTTAGGCTACTACAACCCACCAAGGTGCTTCACAACACAATCAGTCACACAAAAATTCACATGCTGGTAATGATGAGCTACAATGTAGCCACAGCTGCACTGGGGCACACTGACAGACAGCTCAACACTGGTGCCACCGGTCCCTCCCACCACCGCCATGCTGGCAAGGCGGGATGTGTGTTGCCCAAGAACACAACAGCAGTATTCTCTGGTCTGAGCTGGGATTGAACCTGTAACTTCCGATTACTGGAAAACCCGCTCTACCTCCTGAGCTACTGCTGTAATGACTTTTTGAAGGATTCCATTAGAGCCCCTGCACTGAAGCCCTAGGCCCTCGGGTCGGGCTTCGGGCCAACGACTGTGTAATTACCTTGGACACGGGCCGGCCGGGCGCCTTTATTTTTAATCAAATTCATAAAAAAAAATTGAAACACAAACGCAGCAGTAGAGCCCTGCCCGGGACTGTTTTCTTCATCCCGCTCCTGCCCGCTCCCGCTGAATTTCTGACCATTACCGCCTGCAACTGCGACGTGTGTGTTTCACTCCCGCCCGCACCTGCAGCGTGCATGCCTACTCCCGCCTGCAACCGCAAAACTCAGAGAAATTATTACCTCACAATAAAAGAGATGTATCGAGTTTGCGTCCTCCCTGGTCCTGGAGAAAACATGTCACAACCCGCGGCTCTTCCATCCATCTGATGCGGCTCTCTGTGCTTGTAAATTAATGAATGGATATTTAAATAAAATGCTTTATATTTTACTGCATTAATTTTATATCTGTAAGTCGATTCTATGTAAAGATTGTCTGCGTAAACCTGAACAGGTCCAACCCGGTCTTACTGTGAGACCTGGTTGACGGGTCACGCTTGTGCATAATCCATCAAAATAAACCGTCAAATACAGGAACTGTCCGGTCAACACAAGCCCTGCTTTTGACTGTTTTGTTTTCTTGTGAAAATAGATAAAATTAAGCTTGATTAACACCAGAGCCAGTGCGCCGTTATCTCCTTGACGGTAAGTGAGGGAAAAACAAATTGATCGGATCCTGCACGTCTTTAAACACATTGGTCAGGATTGACGCACTTTGTTTTCATTTAGTTGATTAAAAAAAGTCGGGCTCAGGCTCGGACCGGGCCAGAGAATCCTGAAAACCTTTTCGGGCCGGGTCGGGCTGGGGCTCCACCCCCTCGGGCCGGGCCGGACACGGGCTCAGATTTTAGGCCCGTGCAGGGCTCTAGATTCCATCACAGTAAAATCTTGCGAACAACAATAAAGTGTTACAATATTTTCTTTTACGCATCAATGAAACTAGATGTAATTAACATGAAAACTAAAAGGACCAATATCCCCTGTAGTTTTGGGCTGCAGCACATGTATAGCCCCCCCCCCCCCCCCCCCCCCCCCCCCCACACACACACACACACACACACACACACACAACCTGCAAACAAAATGTGCATTTTTGGCAAAAAAAAGTAAAATGTATCTCAGACTTGTTTCCAGGAATTGATTTTTGTTTTTGACATTGTTCCTGCCTTTCGTCATGTTCGAAAAATTTTACATTTAGCTGTAATTGTTTATTAACATGGCAGCACCTATTTACGGGGTGGGTTGGCTTCACTTTTGAACAACACAAGAGGTTGGATCATCAGTTCGGGCTTTTATGAAAGTTGATGGTTTAATGCTTATGAGGCTTTATGGTTCTAAGCATCCATACATCATTTTGTGTGACCACAAAAGAGAAATGCATACATTCTTCATCATTCTGCCAAAAGTAGAAAGTCATGCACATTCCTGGTTTTCCTTTCTATACCATTCATTGCATGCATCTGCTCAGAAAGGCTTTCCACACCAATTGTTAGCCTGTATTTTAATCCCACAGTTAACCAGTTTGCCAAAGAATTCTAGTTTGAGCCTCAAGTGCAAATGAGATCCACAGTTTAACAAGATGTGAGGTTGGGAGTCTGGACAAAATTAAAGGTGTTTAATTTGGGGTCTGAAAACGTGATCCAATCAAAATTTAAAGAATAAAAAACAGTCATAAAGGCTATTAATCCTGTAATTCCATGAATTTTGATGTGAGTAGAAAAAATAACTAACAAGAAGATTTACCAAAAAGTTCCCCAACAGTTTACACTGTAAATCAGATTTTATAATGTTTCTAAATTATGGAATACACACATTTTCACCGAGTGCTTTTTTTCCAAAAAGCATTTACCAACTAACGTGCCAGCAGGAAATTGGGATGGGATTTATGTGAACAGATAATCACTCACATTACAATCTCCAAAGCAAGTAAAGTGAAAAGGAATGTAAAAATTTGATGAAAGATCACATTTTTATATCATCACTCCCTCAATCATCATGGTCGATCATTAAAGTAAGTTTTTGAAGTTCCAATTCGTCCATCCGTCCATTATCATCTGCCCTACCAGGGGGTCATGGGGGCAGCCGCCTAAGCAGAGAGGCCCAGATTTCCCTCTTCGCAGTCACTTGGGCAAACTCTTCCAACGGAATCCCAAGGTGTTCCCTGGCCAGCCGAGAGACAGAGTGTCCTGGGTCCTTCTATGGGTCACCTCCCAGTTGGACGTGCCCAGAAAACCTCACCAGTGAGACGTCCAGGAGGCGTCCTAACCAGCTGCCTGAGCTACCTCAGCTGGCTCTTTTTGATGTGGAGGAGCAGCTGGTATCATCTGAGCCCTTCCCGGATGACCGAGTTTCTCACTAAAGGAAACTTCTTTTGATCGCTTGTGCCTCCAATCTTATTGTTTCGGTCACTGCCCAAAGCCTGAATATTTTTTCCCACAAAACACCGATAGAATGCTGAACGTTGACACGTTTAGCATGTTGACTTCGAATCACAGTAACTCCAAAAGTTTGTACCGTCATAAAAATTGCACTTTCAAGTCCACACAGTGTTATTATGGTAAACCTTGTTCTGCTGTTGCAGGAAGCGGGTGAATCCCTGTCTAATGCACACCCATGAACTGAATGATGGACGTTATGTGAGCTACAGCAATAGATAACCACTGTCATTAATAAAATTGGCCGTAGCAGCACCACAAAAAGAAAAATGGTCAGGTGTGGGACTCTGTGAGCTCAGTTTGGCTTCATCAACCCACTTCCCTGCCTTTACTTGCTCCAGCCCATGCTCGCTGCTACCACTGTAACACAATCACCATTGGTGATACTTGGGGAGTCACCAAGCAAATACTTCCGAATGTAACATTTATTGCTTTACTTCCCAGCTCTGGAGATTTTCTCCCTATATACATAAAAGCACATTGAATTGCCTCTGTGTATGAAATGTGCTACACAAATAAAGCTGCCTAAACTGTTCAACTTTTGCCTTCGTGGAAGTTTGCTCAACAGCGGTCGGCTCCGATTCTGATTGGTTCTTTTCTTGTCTTGTCCCGCCTGTTCTGTTTGCTGATTGGTTCCTGGCATCCGACTTGAAACAAAAACACAATCAAGTATGTAATCTTTCTGAAGTGTAACCCCCACATATATATTGACAAGCAAGTGCAGTAGAAATTCATCAGTTGCTTTTATGCTCTGAGTACGCCTACCTACCTACCTGACTAACTAACTAACTAACTAACTAACTAACTAACTAACTAACTATCTATCTAACTTACGCTGATGTCTGTAGAAACAGAAAAACATGCTTAACGGTGGCCTTACAGAAAGTTGTGCTTTTCTGGCTGTTTTCTTCCTCCTTCTCTTCTGGTGTTCTTCTGGCAGGATAAGAGCAGAACCCACTGCTGCGTTACATAACATTCCAGGAATAAATGTCCTGTGATCCTGTGTGGAAGATTCAGTCTTCAGGTGATTTATAATATTAAACATATTTAAAAGTAATTCATTCATATTCATCCAGACTGGAAACAATGATCTACAATCATGCATTTTTGTGTGTGATTAGAAGAATTTTAGGCTGTTGTTGATATATTTTTTTAAGTTTTGTTTCTTTTTATGGAAAATATATAAGGGGGTGGGAAGGAGTCTGCAGCAACGCTGTGTTTCACACGTTCTTTTTCAGTGATCACAAATCTTCCAGTTCCACCACCTTCCTTTGGTGCTGTGCGTGCTGTTAGTGGACTTGGCAGGTCAGAGCAAAGAAACATGACTGTCGACCTTTCTTTGTTTGGGACACAAACAAGACTTTCCTCTGATTTCTACTTCTACGGCTTTGGACAAAATCACAGTGGAGTGTGGAAACATGACTCGACTATTGAAGCCTAAATGATAACATAGAGATTGGCCTATTTTTACATTTAAAAACAGATACACCAATGATTATGATGATGAAAAACGTTAATAAGATACAACTGGATTAGCTAATAAATCTAAACAAGAAAAAGCATGGATGTGAAATGAAAGGTACCATTTGAAACGTTTGTCATGGATTGTCCATAATGAACACCATGTTAATGAATAAAGGTGTCCACGTGTGCTCTTGGCACCAGGATTCTTTAGGCCGCAGCTTGATGATAAACTTTGTTGTCATGTCATCTGATCTGTGGCCGCATGTCTTTGACATTCAGGTGAAGAGAAGAGCGGAGCTGTCAACTGACCACCACCTGGTTGTGAGTTGGCATTGATGGTGGGGGAGAAGGCTGAATACACCGGTAGGTGTAAATGTATTGTGAGAGTCTGCTAGAAATGTCTGGCAGAGTCTCCTGTCAGAAGGAGCTTCCCACCTCCGACAGAATTTCGAAAATGTCCAGAGGGAAGCAAGGGACAATGAGTTTGAAAGGGCCCTGTTCTGTGGTTCCTTTGTTGAGGTAGCTGTTCAGAGCTACGGCTGCAGATTCGTTGATGCCTGTCATGGCGGTAACCCCCAAACCCGCTGATGGAAACCGGTGGTTAGAGATCCTGTCAAGCTGGAAAAAATGGTCTGATAGGGTCATTTTGGCATGTGGGACTCCCGAGGCAAAGGGTGGATAGTCTTAACTGTAGTTTGGTGCACAAGCACTGACCTCAGTCAGAACCCGTCCCCCCACACGTAGGCAGAAAGAGGCTACCTTCTCATTCACTGGGGTAAACCACAACGTACAGGCACCAAGATGGGGGCAACTAGTAGCCTGTTTGGCGCCTCTCAGTGGGAGCAACTCCATAGTGGTAGAAAGTCCAACCCCTCTTAAGGAAACATGGTTCTGGAGCCAGAGCCATGCGTTGAGGTGAGTCCGACTATATCTAGTCGGAATCTCTCAGCTTCACACACCAACTCAGGCTCATTCCCCACCAGAGAGGTGACATTCCATGTGCCAAGAGCCAGCTTCTGTAGCCGAGGATCAGACCTGGAGGAAACCCACGCATGCATGGGGAGAACATGCAACTCCATGCAGAAAGGCTGCAGGTGAGTTTCAAACCTGCAACCTTCGTGCTGCGAGGCAACAGTGCTAACAACTGCTCCACCATCCTTGTGGATCTCGTGCATATACATAAGCCGGCTGTTGCAGCGCTCCACCAATGATGATGGCGAACGTAAATCAAGGCAGATCAAGGAAGCGCTATTTCACAGAAGCAGAAATTGAGGTACTTGTGGGTGAGGTGGAGAAATGAAAGGAAGTGCTTTTGCAAAACAAATAAGAGAAAATCCATGGAGTGGCACAACGTTGCTGAAGCGGTCAATGTTGTGAATTCTTCAGAGAGATCTGTGGCAGATATAAAAAAAATGGTCCGATCGGGATTCAAATCCCCAGACTCCCAGGTGAAAGTCATGCGCGCTAACCAGTCACCCAGAGATCTCCCTTGTCCAAGTAGCCAGGGCGCATGATCAATTGGGTCACAGTGACAGGACACACACTGTCACAGACGCATGACATTCTGTCTCAATCTGTCCCCCTGCTGATATTCTGCATTCTGTATTCTGCGCTTCAGGCTGTGTGTGTGTGTGTGTGTGTGTGTGTGTGTGTGTGTGTGTGTGTGTGTGTGTGTGTGTGTGTGTGTGTGTGTGTGTGTGTGTGTGTGTGTGTGTGTGTGTGTGTGTGCACGTGTGTGCGTGTGGGGGATCTTGTTCTGTGTGAAAACGAAGCAGTACAAGTGATGATGCTGCAGGATTTCATAATTTTATCCTTCTCAGCAGCAGCACTGCAGGTGTTCTCCATGTCCAAAATGTGCGTAAGCCAGGTCCTTAGTCAACTAAAAGTTGCACACATTTTTCCGCTAAGTTTTCTTTAATAAATCCCAAAGTTTGCATGGAAAGTTGCTTACGCAGTTTTCTGACCCCGTTTTGTGCGTAAGCAAGCTTGATAAATGAGGCCCCAGGTCTCTGCTTTTTGCAGAAGATGTGGTCTTGTTGGCTTCATCACAACGTGATCTCCAGCTTTTGCTGGATCGGTTCACAGCCGAGTGTGAAGCTGAGGGGATGAGAATCAGCTCCACTAAATCCGAGACCATGATCTTGAATTGAAAAAGGGTAGAATGCTTTCTCCGAGTCACGGACAGGGTCCTGCAAGCAACATCCAAGAAATTACAGCTCACACACACATGCACGGACACGCGCGCACACGCACACCTACAGTAAATGTTACTTCACAATTTTAAATATATTTTCTAGAGTCTGTTTTAGTGAATTCTGAATGAATTATGACCATAAAGACACACTCAGTATTCTTCTTAGGACTAAATATAAAACATATCATCTAAATAAATGTGAAGAGGTAAAAATAAAAAGGCCAAACTTTGGCTAAAGGACTTTTGTGAAACTGCAGCACTTTTCCACTTGAAACAGCATTAGTGAGAACATTAGGTGACTTAAAGTCAGATCTCCAGGACCCGAGTGACAGTGGTAAAATGAAGCAATTTCTCTTATAACAACCCTTGTTAGGTCTTAATCTCCACAGTCCTCTCACTCTGCCGCGTCCAGGTTTTCAAAGGGAATTTTTGTATTCCACTCTCACAACCACACCAAACACCCATAACTGGTTTTCTCTAGCATTGACTTCCTTCCCTAAATATCATACATCTTTCTGTATATTTAATGTTATTACAAAAACATTTTTGTACCAGATATAAGTGATTTTGTCACATAAACCTCCATCTCTATGAAAAACGTATCAGATCAATTTAAACACAGATAAAATGGGGAACGTGTTTTCTAAATAGGTAGACTTGTTTAGCTGAGTGATCTCATAATGTCAGCAGTTATTCAGTGGGTATGGGCAGCTGGCTGGATCTTTGTTCACATGCTGCTACACGGCACTGCACTGTGTGTAGTACTGGAGTGATCCACTACGGAGCGCAGTAGAGAACTCAACCAGATAGAGAACTGGGTTTGTGGGAAGAACCAAAGCAAGCATGACATCAATAAAAGGGATCACTAACTGGTTCATTTTGAGATCACAACAGAAAAAAAGGCAGCAGTGGTATCGTGGATGGTGTGAAAAATTTTGTCGTTTTGTCAACTCCACCTACTGGCTGCTCGTATTTTGCAGTATTTGGATATGTTGCGTTAATTCCGGGAGGCGTGCACAAACAACGCTTCAAATCAATACAAGCAATGTGTGGCAGCCATTTTAAACAGGCATTTGCGTCGTTAAACAGCAAGTATCTTACTGCCATTAGTCTGCAATCAGTGAATTGTTGGTTCAGTCACAGTCTCATCCCTCTTCTTGTTACTATAGTGCCCTTAAGCTAGACACTTCACCTGCCTTGGTCCTCCCCTCAGTGTGAGTTGCTTTAGATGAAAGTGTTTAGCAAATACATAAACATACCGTAAATCCTCTAACATTAGCCTGTATTTAATTAACTGCCGGGTATCATATTTTGGCCGGTGTCTGAGTTGGCGGAGGTGAATAATGGCCGTTTTTTTATTGTGGCCGGGTGGAATGTGGTAACAAGCAAGTACGGGGGGCGGTTGTGTCATTCGTCTCACTTTTGATTTGCCAGTGATAGACCGCGAGGATAACTTTAACCGTGCGGAGAAGAAGACGAGGCGAAAATTTGATATCAAGTTCAAAGAGAACGTGCTGATTATGCTGCAGAACACTCTGGGGAGCAGTAGCAGGGGTTGTATGAACTAGTCACTAGTCGACTTCACCGCTCTATAGTGACTTTTTATGCCTGTCATCGACTAGTCACTGTCACGTGATAATGACCGGCAAGATGCAGTCCACGGAAAAGACAGCAGCCTGCTGTCAGCAGGTGACGAGCTCCTGCGCGTCGGGAGGCAACGCGCTGTGCCAGAGCGTCGGTACTGACACCCGCCGTAAAACGGACATTTAACCAAATTGTGACATTAACCCTCTTGCAATTTAACCTTCCCCTCACCCCCATCCTAACCTGCACATGCAAAGCTCTGATTGTTGACACGCTGCAGACATCTGCGTCCTGAGCACGGCCACAGTAACATTATCAAATCAGGTGTCGCCACCTCAAAAACTAATTTAACACGCCATCGTTCATGTCGGCTCATTCCCTTTTATGTTTTTTGTTTTATTCTTTTATTTGTGCCACTGCTGTGGATCGGGGCGCATCACCTGTTTTGTCCTCGGTGACGAACCTAACTGATGTGGTCGGCACTCACTCCGCTGTTTTTGCGGTCGGTAGATCTTTTAGAACTGCAGTTCAAAGGTAACTCATAAGGTGAATATATATGAACCCAGGTAGCAGTTTTTCTTTAGGATGGAGAGGAGATGCAGGAAGATAATAAACAAGCAGGACAGAAAAATAATCACATAAAAACAAGTTAGTTTTTGTACCTGGTGGTTGCAACAAACAGACACCATTGAAGGTAATCAGAAGTGAGGAACAGAAAATGAAATAATTATTTTAATGTTTAGAGCAGCAGGAACTCTGAGAGGCTGCAGGCGCATCAGTGAGTTTGCAGCCGCTGTGTAGGGGGAGGGGGGGAGGGCTGAAGCAGAAACTACCGTTGTTAAAAGAAATGTGTTTAACTTTGAAAATGTGGGTGCAATATTAATTGTCAAAAACTCCAGCGAACCATTGGTTCATTTTGCTCAAATAGAAATTGAGGCCTGCCTCTAATTCTGGTTCTCCTTCCAATAAAGGCCTGGAGCTTGATGAGCTTGAGTCAAATACAGACCCGGGCCTGTATTAGAGGAATTACGGTAATTAGAGTTATACGAAAGAAAGAGTTATTCGCCTACTCTGAAACTTACAAATTAGATTTTTGGTCCTTTAGACCATCAAGAAAAGTATAGATTATTTCCCTATCTGTGAACAAGCTATAGCTAAGTACCCTATACCCCCAGCCAGGGCTGGACTGGGACAAAAATTCAGCCCGGGCATTTTGATTGGAGACCGGCCCATCACCTGGTTTTTTTGGAAAAGACATTAAGCCTTACGCTGTTTCTGACACACACCAACGTACACTTTCTTGTTGGTAATGTTTATGTATCAATCTAATAAATGTAAACCTACACCATTCTTCCTATCCTGGTATTCTAAAAAGTAGGGTTGGGGGTAAATGATTATTTTTAAAACGATTATTCTGACGGTTATTTTATCGAATAGTCGACTATTCTAATGACTATTTAGATGATTAATCTAGCGATTATTTTTCTATTGCACAAAAACCAAAAAATCTCAAATAAATTCCTCCAAAAAATTGATAAGTTACTGTAAGAGAATAAACACTACAGGCCTTCCATTTTGTATAACACTGCTTTTATTGTGTTGCGGTTGGTTATGTTCTGGTGACGTGTAGAACTTGGGAGTGCAGGCTGCTGCCTGAGAGGTGGTTGGAGACGAAGTGTCTCCATTCTGCTTTGATTTGGTCACTTATGTGCATGAGGCAAGTGGTGTTACGACCCTTCCTGGGGAGTCACGTGGAAAGGGTTAAATTTACCTAAATATTACCTTATTTATCATATCTTGATGTTATTAGTCCCTATTTCTGTGGTTAATTGACAATAGTTCCCTGAAATGTTTCTCCTATTTTAACTGTAAATCCTTCTAGCTGTTATATTTATAACAAGAAACAGATATTCGGACAGAATATTTTCATGTTTATTCGACTATGATTGTGGAACACACCCAGCATCATAATAAATGAAGTAATATTTATGCCAATTTAAGCCTTTACATGCAACCAGGACACTGATCAATTTTTGGCTAGGGAAATGATCATTTGTTGCCATTTTTGAGGTGTTTATGAATGTGAAAGACACCCAGCATCCTGTGATGGCACTAATAACATCAAGAGATAATTAAGGTAATATTTAGGTAAATTTAACCCTTTACAGGTGACCAGGACTCTATAATCAATTTTTGGCAAGGGAAATTATCTTTTTTGTGCCATTTTTGGGGTGTTGATGATACAGTAGGCAGTATGAGTACAATAACAGATAATACATAAAAACCTTATTTGGTCAATTTTAGCCTCCATGAAAATCTGAGTGATTCAATCACTTTTTGGCAAGTAAAATGCCATTTTAGTTGTCTACAATTAAATCATCTATAAACAATTTAAAGATATTTTGAGGCATTTCTTATAGGTAAACAGGAGGGTGTAGTCTCTATTTGGCAAGTGACAATCTTAATTTTATGTGCTGAAGTGCTTTTATCTTGTTACTTTTAACTAGAGCAAAGTAATGTATAGATAGTAACCTACACAGTGTCATTAAAGCCAAAGCTTGATCAGTTTAAATACTATTTTTCATGTAAAAATGTGCCCCAAACTAGTTAACTGTGGCTCCATGTCAAGTGGACTAAAGAAAGGAAGTGGGGATAAATCAAATCGCTGGAGAATTGTTTATTTCCATTTATACAACGTTTACATTCAATACAGGGCGCCATTTTACATTGTTTATATTTTTTAGTATCAAGGCTGTAACATAAAGAAAGCCAGCTCTTACCACAAACCATCTTTCAATCGCAAATATTGCAAAAAGGATTAATATATGCTCATTGTGAACGTTTAAGACAAATAGCAACACTTAAAACTGTCATGGTGGGCTGAAGTCTCTTAACCCACATGAGAGAATCACACACGGATAAGGTGAGTGATGATATAAAAGTCTTTATTATTAAGAAAAACAAGAAACCAAAGAATAATAAGAGCGCAGATCCAAAGGGACAGGAAAACGGGACGACTCCGACTATAAGAAAAAACACAATGGTGTGAGTGGCAGAAACCGAGAACCAGGAAAGTATAAGATAAGAGGAACGGTCTTACTGAGTTGAGCAGGGTATGAGCTGGAGGGAGAGGCAAGTCAGGCTGATGCAGGGGTGGAGGTTGTCGCAGGAGAACGGTTAGATCCAGAAAGGCAGGTGAGCGGTGGAGAGCGGAGGCCAGGGAATCGAACAGCGCCGAGATGAAAAAAAACACACACCTCAGGCAGGCAGAGAGTTTCCAGGACTGGGGCAGACGAACGCAGATCAGGTTGAGCAGACAAACTAGTTTTCAGGTCTCTCTGATTTAGGACAGGATTTACCCAACAACTGAGTATCAGCCAGCGTTGAGGTGTGGGAGCGCTGTTCCTTAAATCCTCTGGCCAAGCTGGAGTTAATTGGCTTCAGCTGCAGCTCCCCAACACACTCACCTGCAAACAATGAATGACAAAACACAGCAGAAGACAGCAGAACCATGACAAAAACAACTTCCGAACTGGAAAAACTAATGTGGCAAAGTGGGGAAACGAGGGCCCGGGCGGGATTCGATTCCCAGACTCCCGGGTGAGAGTCATACACTCTAACCAGTCAGCCAAAAGGACATCCCCTTGGCCAAGTAGCCAGGGCGCATGATCAATCGGGACATTGTGACAGGATGCTCACACTGCCACATCTTCCCCCCTCTTTCCACAAGCACGTCCTCGTGCTCCCGCGCAGGGTGCCACAAACACTGCCACACTAATATCTGCGATAAACATCTGTTTAAGTACCGGAAGAGGTTATCTTTGCTTTCTGAATGTCCATATTGCTAGATATGCTGAGTTTTAGGGCGAAATCCCGGGGAATTTCGTCTAGAAATGCAATTGCCTAACAGTGCGCGATCCCGCGGTGGCTAATCATTTTTTGGCAGCGAGTCGATTTATGGCACAACACCGGCTCGGGTTTCTCCTCCTCCTCCCTCTTTTCTTCTCCAACCTGTCGCTGGACTGAGGCTCCATCACTTCCTAAATTGATTTTACTTGAACCTTCACTACCAAACAACTGTGAGATTTTAACACATGTGCCAGCATCAGCCTGAAGGGCCAGTTTCTTTTTTAGTCGAATTTTCTCCGCTCCTCCTTTCCGTTTTTTGTTCTCCATTTTGTAAAGCTCATCTGTCTGTTTACTGAGATTCACAAACAACTGGCAGGTGCATCAGACCTCTGGCTATTGGTCCAGCCCAGAGTGTATTATTACCAATTGGCCAATCCACCAACTTTTACGAGGCGTCGCGTGGGGCGGCGCGGACAAGTTGTCCGCAACAACTAGAGGCCAGAAAAAAAAAAAAAAACAGACACCGGCCCATAAAAGATGAAAGGGTCGGCCCAGCGGGCAGTTGCCCGCTATGCCCTATGGTCAGTCCAGCGCTGCCCCCAGCAGGTCCCTGAGGTCCAGTGATCAGTCTACTGGTTGTGCAGCACCAGGCTAAAGACCAAAGGTCATTTCCCTCAGTTTTTCTCCTTTTCTAGTTCAATGTCACTTTCGTGAAGCACATTTGTATTCCTGGACTTATTTTCACACAAAACTTAAAATATAGTTTCCCCCTGTTCGAAAATAAGAGGTTTCTTAGTACCAAAATGCATCTTTAAAATTCACAAACATCATATGTGAAATCCATGGCACATAACAAGTGCAATTAGAACATTGTGTCACACCCTGCCAAGAGCCCAGCTCTATTGTTTCCTGTTTTCTTTTTACATCCTCCTCGGTGCCACTTCCTGTCCTTCGTTAACCTGATTCCCAGCTGTTTACTTGTATTTAACCTCTCTCTGTTCTCCTTTCAGTTGCCAGTGCGTTGTTGTCTTCTAGCACTTCGTTCCAGCCGTGGTTAGTGTTTGCACTCAGTGTCTTTGACTTAGTTTTGTTTCACTCGTCTCTGCCCTTTTGCCAGTTTATTTGAAATTGCTTGTTGGGACTTTTTACTTGCTTTTGACCTCAGCCTTAATAAAGGACATTTGCTTTTGACCTCCCATTTTCGAGCCTTGCATTTGGGTCCAGCTCCTGTTACCTGACAAATTGTGTTTTTGGCCCCATTGACTTGACATTTTTTCTTTTTTCCGTGGACCCATGGTCCAAAAGTAGATCGGTGTGACTTAAGCTCCCCATTTGGAAGCAAAACCTTATCATTCATGTCTATGGAAATTAAATGTCCAGTATATATGTCGATGGTTCTGACCAGATTCATGAGCTAACAGATCATCTGATCTGGGTCAAGATGTGGATTATTGCTATTAAAAAGGGCTTTTTCTCAGTATCCTTTATTCAAACTTTTGTATTATTTTCCCTTTTACGTTACACAATATTCACCTATAGGAGACTTTAGTTGTTTAGAATTTTGGGACGTTTCTATAAAATATAATTTGTGATGTAATCTGATTCATAGCACAAAGTTCCTGTAAGTTTTAAAGACTTCACAGGAGCTCACATGAAAATGTTAAGACCAAGTCATTTTAATACAGCAATAATCCACTTTTATCTTTTAATTTTATCAGTCAGAGCTAATCCTTGTGTCTGTTGTTGATGGTATCTAAATATCCTGTAGTCGGCAGGTGAGAGGTGGGGGAAACCCTGGACAGGTTTCACGCTCAAAGGCTAACAACAGTTCACCCATCATTCATAGGCATGGACATTGTTGACCCCTGCACTTTTTACCTTCCAAAAACAATATTGTGCTATATTAAATAGGCACTGGTTGAGCACCTGGACCAAGTGGTAAACAGCTGTTTGTGTTGAAGCCTGGTTCCCATTAGAACCTACTGTAAAGATCCCTGGTGTTTCAGACAGAAAGCAGACCTAATTGTCTGTATTGATAGTTGCCTGGCCAATATGACACTAAGTCTGAATCTGACTACCCAACAATTCAAATGTGACAATGTTCACATGATGCAGCTCTTTGTAATATCCAGATTTAGAATATAAGAGGTTGTATCTTAAATACTTTGGGTTTGCTGCAGCTGGAAATTTCAGTTCTTTAACTTTAAAAAGTGTTCAGTTGTGCTTCAAATCAGTCTTAACAACTAAAAGTACTTAGAATTCAGTTTAGCAGAAGGAACAATTAGATTTAATTGCAGGTCTAGAGGAATAATACCACCTATAAAACTGGCTGTGGAGCAATGATGCTGCCCCATCTAGTGGACAACCTTTCCTTTGCGTGCACAGGTAGTTATTGTTCGTTTATCTTAATAGGCTTGAACCCCTACCATGATTTTTAAGGCCATATCGCCCAGCCCCAGCTTAACGATGCAGAAAAATGAGACAGTCCTACCTGAACAGTTTGCTGCCTCCTGACTGTTGCTGCTTTCCATTTACTTGTTTTTTAAAGTGATAATTGTTTATACATGTTTTGAATAAAGAAATAAATGGGATTTGTGTCAGGGCGCTGATCACAAATATAAAAGTGGTTCATTTCAAATATAAATTAAGGAATATTTAAATATTGTAACTTGCTTTGTTTCTCATCTTGAACAAACCAGTAAATATTATCTGGCACACCACCGATTGTTCAAAACCTTTAATCTACTTCATAGCATCTGAACCACTTTAAGAGCAGCAGCAAAGAAATACGTGATCCTGTTTTAACAGCTTCATAATGGCTGCTTCTCCTTTTCCTGCAGGTTCTAACCTGCTGTTTTCTCTGTCTTCCTGCAGATCTTCCTCTGTCTGATGTTTTCATATCACTTCCCAGACCATCTGTTATTTTAGGATGCTTGGCCCAGTCTTCCACCACGCTGCCCTGTGGCAACAAACCTGAGCTCTTCTGTGGAGAGAGAACTTCCTGCACACAAAAACGTGCAAAAACACCCTAGAAAGCAGGATTTGGCATGTATTTTTTTTCAGAATTATGGTTCCCATCTGGGTCCTGAAATATAAAAATTTGCTTCAGGGTCAGTTTGGGATTTTCAGCATCACAGGACTGCATCTCTGTCTCTGGAACAGAGATGAAATCCATCTGGAGTAAAAACTGATTGTTGCTGCTCATGCTCACAAACTTGAAAACTGTAAAAAATTCAGAAGCAAGAAGCACAGAGACAAGACATCCTTTTTAAAGGAAAAGGGAGTATGTTTCGGCTGTCTGAGTTTTGGACACATCAGTCGTAATTGTACGAAACGTTTGAACTGTGAGACATGTGGACAACAGCATCCTTCTGTGCTTCACATAGCTAAAACTGATCACTCATCATCACCTATCAAACTTGTATCAACTCCCACACAGACTGTGGTGATACAGGGGCCGGAAAAGGTGACTGTTTGTTGTCTATTGTTCCAGTGCAAGTTAGTAAATCCATTAAAGGAAATAAAGTTGTCCAAACATATGCATTCCTTGACCCTGGCAGTTTGGCTACATTTTGCACAGAACAACTCATGCAAAAATTGCAAATCAATGGAAAAAAGACCCAGTTTCTTCATACAACAATGGGACAGGAAAAGGTTGTTCCAGCCTATTTATGGCATGGACTAGAGATAGCAGGTCGTAGTGACAGTACTTTTCCTCTGTTACCTGAAGTTCTGACACAGAAACATATGCCAGTCTCAAAGGCTAACAATGCAACCAATGCAGATCTACAAAGATGGTCTTACTCGTCTAAGATTGACATTCCTGACACAAATGCTACTGTTGATTTGTTGATAGGAACCAACGCACCCAAGTAATTGGAGCCATGGGAAGTTATCAACAGTGAAGCTGATGGTCCATACCCTATAAGAAAAGTATTGGGATGGATAATCAATGGTCATCTGCATGGTAATGACAATACCAAAGCAGTAGTGAACAGGATTTCTGTGGCAAACTTGGAGCTAATGCTACAAAATCACTACAATCAGGACTTCAATAGAAAAACCCAACATCAGACAAAACAATGTCAAGGAAAGATCTGAAATTCATGGCGATTATGGACTCTACAACAGTTTTGCAAAATAACAGATATGTTCTCAACTTACCCCTCAGAAATCCAAAGGTTACCTTGCCAAACAACTATTCAGTGGCAAAATAGAGGATTTTTGCTCTGAGGAAGAAATTTCTGAAGAACGCAGAGTTTCACCAACAATAAATGATAAATGACCCACACTTGTATAGCGCCTCTCAGAGTAAGGACTCCAAAGCGCTTTACACTACAGTGTATCATTCATCCATTCACACACACATTCACACACTGATGGTGATGAGCTATGATGTAGCCACAGCTGCCCTGGGGCGCACTGACAGAGGCGAGGCTGCCGAGCACAGGCGCCACCGGTCCCTCCGACCACCACCAGCAGGCAAGGTGGGTTAAGTGTCTCGCCCAAGGACACAACAGCTGAATTCTCTGTCCGGAGCCGGGATCGAACCTGCAACCTTCCAATTACTGGACAACCTACTCAACCTGTTGAGCTACTGCTGCCCCAATATGGAAAGTTCCTTGAGAATGTAATTACTCAAGGTTATGCAGAAAAGGTCCCTGACTCGGAAATGGAGGGTAAGACAGGGAACGTGTGGTACATTCCACACCATGATGCCCACCATCCCAAAAAGGGATCTTTGCGGGTGGTTTTTGATTGTGGTGCCACATTTAAAGGAAGATCATTAAATGCAGAGTTGTTGCAGGGTCCCAATCTCACCAGCTCTCTGCTTGGAGTTCTTTTCGATTCAGGCAGAAGCCAGTGGCCTGTATGGTTGACATTCAGGCTATGTTTCATCAGGTGAAGATTGCAGAGTCACACAAAGATATTTTGCGTTTCCTCTGGTGGAAAGATGGAGGCTGCCAGAAAGAAATTCAAAACTTCAGGATGACTGTCCATTTGTTTGGTGCAGCATCATCACCTAGTTGTGCAAGTTATGCTGGAAAACTGCTGACGACAACCAGGAAGATTTTACAGAAGTGTGTGTTTTCACTAATTAGCTTATTTCTCAAAATAAGGTTTCTAGTGCATTATCAGCGCTTTGGGCTTCCTGACAGGGTTGCGGAAGGCGCTTTATAAATAAAGCTTTGATTGATTGATTGATTGATTGATTGATTGATTGATTGATTGATCAATGTCATTCAAAACAAAACATTTCTCCTGTAACAAAGCTCATTTACTAACAACAGAATTCAGCTTCCATTAATTTTATAATAAATTAAGGGACCTGTACATTGTTTTTAAAATCAGCTCAGAGGAAATTAAGCAATTAACATCCCTCATCCTAGAGATGAGAAACCAGTCTCAAATGCGAACGGCTGAGCTGAGGGACATGTCTACTCAGCTCTCCAAACTGCATCAGGAAGTAACAGACATCCAGGTTAAAATAAGCGGTCTACAGAGAAAACGGATGATGACTCCATCCTCTGCGGATCTCCCACCAGATAAACAAGAATCAAAATGTTCTGATGTTTTACTTGGCTCTGACTTAAAGCAAACACTCTCATCCCTGACTAACAAGCCTGACAATTTCACAACACGGTGATGTTATACCAGATGTAAAGCTCTCTGATATTGATCTGCTTCCAGAAATCCAAACCCGGCAAACAGAGGAGTCTCTCCTCTCCATCAGGAAACAGAACCTGTTCCTGCTACACTGATGACCGTGTCATCCACAACGGACGACATATTGGTCCACCCCGTCGTCAGGTCTCCCATAAGGTTCTTGGGACACCTAGTGCCCCAGGAGAAAACTGGTAAATCTCTGGTGTCAGTCAAGCTGACCCAGAATCTATTCTGCGACACACTTCTTGACACAGGTTCAAACTTTACACGGGTTACCCGAGCCATATTCGATCGCATCTGCATTTCCTGTGTGTGTGTGTGGGGGGGGGGGGGGGGTCAGGCCCCCAGAACTTGTTCCATGTTCTGTAACTCACAGGACTTCCTCTCATGACTTAATCTTGTCTTCTAGGTTCGATCTCCAAATATCGATCGGGTCCATGACTCTGACACACCCCGTTTACATCTCCGACCATGCAAGGATGGACTTTTTGAGGCGCATTGATGCTTTCATTGATGAAAAACAGGGAGACCTCTGGTCAGAGGTTGGTATACCTTTGCCCGCGGTCCTACCTCCAGACCTCCACTTTCTCACGGTTGGTAACTCTGAGCAGGTGGGAACACCATGTTCGCCACCTGGTTCAGAACTTTTGCCACCACAGATTCAGCTTCCATCACAGTCACAATCTGTTGATGTCTCTAACATAGCTGAAGCTCCTACCTCAGTAGTTGACCGAGACAAACAACAACTTGTGTTAAGTTATCCTGATGGCAATTCTCATTCCACCATGTGGACAGGTGAACACCTCACCAGCTACATGGATGGCTAGAATCTCAGCTTTGACACTCGACTTTCGCCAGAGAACTTCCTCAACGGCCATTTCAACGCTTGTACAGACCAGCTTGCCTCTCGGGGTGAGAAGGTGGACACATCATGGGCCCTGAAACCCTTGTGGCCCCGTGATGACTCCATCTTAAAACCATCTGAAGGGTTTGTGTCTGTTCAACTTGGCTTTTCTGTAAATTACCTTGTGTCTGGTTCGTTGGCAGATCTGAAGCGTGACTGAGAGTTTCTGTTGCCCAGACGCGGAGTGACGGAGATAACCGGCGTGGTTATCTCCTGAAGGTGTAGTTTGGAAGGTTTTGGGGGCTGGTAAGCCTGGAGACTCGATACAAAGTCTGGTGAGAACGATGACTGAGCAATGAATGAAACGCCGGCACTTCCTTAAGTAGTGTCGGCGTGATGACGTCAGCCGCCACGTTGGTGGCAGGAATGATTGGAATGCAGTCAGCGGGAGGAGTTCATGACACCTTGTCAGTCTTCAGCTCCAGCGTCCTGCTGTCAGCGGGATGATCTTGAACCCTTTTGACCCAAAAGCGTTTCAACATCTTTCACAGGGTTTTGATTCCGTTCCAGAGCTGTGTGCTCTATCTTGTGCTCGTGTCATCTATCTTTCAGGTGTTGTTGGCCGCTTGTGCTTCGGACTGATGGGAGAAACCAGTACATCTAAGATCAGTGATGCCCACAGAGCCTCTGTGGCCCATGCAGCTAAGATCCAGCTGGAGTCGGGAGACCCTCCCGATCCAGGGGGAGCTGATGCTGGCAGGGACGCTCCACCGATGACTCCACACCCTGTCACAGGGAGAGTTGATGGTGACACAGAGACTCCAGCCAAAGCCCAGCACTCTCAGGTGGGATCTTCACCTACCGAGAAGGGCGCCGACGCACTCACTGACCTTACTCCACTACAGCAGGTGACGATGACCTCTAAACTTCAGGTGGGTGGAATACCTACCAAAAGGGGGGTCAGATGTCGCCCTGTAAATCTGCTGGTGGACCCTGATCTCTCTGAAAGCATCCGCTTGTCAACCGGGGACCTTGCCGGAAGCACATCTGCTCCGGATCCTTGTAAGCCTGCACACTTCACTTATATAAGTAAAGCTGTCAGTTGGAACACACCCTCCGGTCACCCTTCTTAAAGATGGGAACCACCACCCCGGTCAACCACTCCACAGGAAATGCCCCCAATGACCACGTGTTGCAGAGACGTGTCAACCACGACAGCCCTACCACATCCATAACCTTGAGATACCCAGGACAAATCTCATCCACCCCCGGGGCTCCGCCCCTGTGTAGTTATTTGACTACCTCAGCAACTTCTGCCCCCGAGATTGGACAGTCCATCCCCAGGTCTCCCGGCTCTGGCTCCTCGTCAGAATGTGCGTAGGTGGGACTGAGGAGCTCCTCAAATTATTCCTTCCACCGCCCGACTATAGCCCCAGTTGACATCAGCAGCTCCCCATCCCCAATGTAAACAGTGTGAGCGAGTTGCTGCCTCCCTCTCCTGAGGCGCCGGACAGTTTGCCAGAAGCTCTTTGGCGCTGATCGATAGTCTTTCTCCATGGCCTCACGGGCGTGGGAGGAGTTTGCCATGCCTGAGATTTTGCCTCGGCAACTGCCACTGCTGCACCCCGCTTGGCTATCCGGTACCCGTCTGCTGCCTTCAGAGACCCACAGACCAGCCACGCCCTGTAGGCCTCCTTCTTCAGCCTGACAGCTCCCTGTGTGAGCTAATGAGGTTCTCAATAAATAAATAAATAAAAAAAATAAATAAATAAAAATCTCTGGTGTCCACCAGCGGGTACGGGGGTTGCCACCACGACTGGCACTGGCCACCTTGCAACCACAGCTAGCAACAGCCGCCTCAACAATCGCAGAGTGGAACAAGGCCCACTCGGAGTCAATGTCCCCCACTGCTCTCGGGACGCGGCCAAAGCTCTGCTGGAGGTGGGAGTTGAAGACCGTCTTGACAGGCTCTTCTGCCAAGCGTTCCCAGCAGACCCTCACTATGCATTTGGGTCTGTCAGGTCTACGCGGCATCTTCCCCTGCCATCTCATCCAACTCACCACCAGGTGGTGATTAGTTGACAGCTCCGCTCCTCTCTTCACTCGGGTGTCCAAAACATACAGCCGCAGGTCAGATGATACGACTACAAAATCTATCATCGACCTGCGACCTAGGCTGCCCTGGTACCAAGTGTACCAATGGGCATCCTTATGTTAGAACATGGTGTTCGTTATGGCAAAACTGCGGATTGCACAGAAGTCTAATAAAGAAACACCACTCGAGTTCAGATCAGGCAGATTGTTCCTTCCAGGTCATGCTGTCATTGCCCACGTGAGCATCGAAGTCCCCCAGCAAGACAATGGAGTCCCCTGATGGAGCACTATCTAGCACTCGTCCCAGGGACTCCAAAAAGGGTTGGTAATCTGAACTGATATTCGGCGCATAAGCACAAACAACAGTCAGGACCCAGAATCTTTCATGGATGTAAAAACAAAGAGTCAGAGTACCCGGCCCGATCGTTACTGGGGTCCCACCCTGGAGCCAGGCCTGGGGTTGGGGTACGTGAGCGAGTGCCTGGTGGCCTGGCTTTCGTCCATGGGGCCCGGCTGGGCCCAGCCTGAACTGGATACATAGGCTCATCCAACTGTGGACCCACCACCCGCAGGAGTAACATGAAGGGTCCGGTGCAGTGTGGATCGGGTGTCAGACCGAGACGGGAGCCTTGGCGGTCTGATCCCCGGACAAGGAAACTGGTTATTGGGACATGGAACGTCACCTAGAATGTGGGGAAGGAGCAGGAGCTTGTGCCAGAGGTTGAGCGGTACCGGCTAGATATAGTCTGACTCACCTCGACACATAGCATTGGCTCTGGAACCCAAGTCCTTGAGAGGGGTTGGACACTCTCCTTTGCTGCAGTTGCTCCGGGTGAGAGGCGGAGGGCTGGGGTTTCCTTTTTGTTAGCCCCAAGACCCTCTGCCTGTGTGTTGGGGTTTACCCCGGGGTATGAGAGGGTAGCTTCCCTGTGCCTTCGGGTCAGGGAACTTTATGAATGGTAACATACCAAATCCTACTGATAGTCTTTTTTGCTATTTCTCTGAGTGGATAAAACTAAAGAAATCTGTTGCTTGGTTTCTTAAAATTGAAATCCATTTTGCTTGACCTCAGTCATCAAAGAAAAACAAAACAGGTTGCTGATGGTTGGACTTGTTCATACAAGGAATCATCACAGAACAAAAGAACATCAATGAAATCCATTTTGACATGTGATGATTTGCTGCAAGCCGAGTTGGCCATTGCACGACACTGTCAACAGCAACAATTCAAGGAAGAAATTGCAGCATTGTTTAAAAAGAAAGCAGTCAGCAAGCAAAGTTCCATCTACAAATTGGATCCAACCTTGATGGACAACCTGCTTAGAGTTGGTGGAAGATTAAGCAAAGGAGCAATGCCACTGGAAACAATGCATCCAATTATATTGGGTAAAGATCAATATGTTTCTAACCATATTCTGAGACACACTCATGAAATGTTAGGTCATGCTGGATGCAATCCTGCCTTCGCTGTTGCAAGGAGAAAGTATTGGTTTATCCATGGAAATTCAACTGTGCGAAAAATAATTTCACACTGCAAGTTTTGCAGATGCCATAACACCAGAGCAATGGACCAAAAAATGGCAGACCTTCCAAAGCAAATAATCACTCCTGATTTGCCACCATTTGCAAATGTTGGAGTTGATTTTTTGGGCCCATTGAAGTTAAGAAAGGAAGATCAACGTGTAAATGTTACAGTGTCATCTTTACCTGTTTGACAAGCAGAGCAGTGCACTTGGAATTTGCTAAGTCTTTAGGAACAGATGATTGTATTAATGCTCTGCGCCGTTTCATCAGCAGATGAGGACAAGTTGTTCACATCAAATCTGACAGTGGAACAAACTTTGTTGGAGCCTCAAGGAAACTGAAGTAAGCCCTTGAAGCATTAAACCATGATAGGATTCAAAAGGCTCTCATTCCATCTGGAGTTCAATGGCATTTCAATCCACCTTTGGGACCTCATCATGGTGGCATTTGGGAGGGTATCATACACATGGTGAAACACATTTTGCATTCTGTTTTAAAACAGCAGATTTTGGATTTGGATGGACTCAACACTGTTCTGTGTGAGATTGAAGCCATTCTCAATGACCGACCAATAACAAAGTTATCTGATGATCCAAATGATTTAGAACCCCTTACACCTAATCATCTGCTACTACTGAAGGGAAAACCTGCTTTGCCATCCGGACTTTTCAATTCATCAGACTTGTACGCAAAATGATGCTGGAAACAAGTGCAATACAAGTGTCTCCTGGTGTTCCCCATTTGCCCTCTAGGTTTCCCCCCTCAGACTTCCCTCTCCCAGGTCCTGTGCTCTCTTGGCCCCCTCTTAGCCACGCCCCTGTAGTTTATTTCTGTAGTGTTTTCCTTTAGTGTCAGCTTCCCCTTAGAATATTAGTTATGGTTCATGCCTTCTGGTCTTTTGTTTTTTCTCTTAGGTCATTTTCCTTTGTTACAGCCTTTCATTATTTAGTGTGTTTTTTCCCACCAGTGTTTTCTTCCTCCTCCCTGAGTTAGTAATTGTGTTCACCTGGTCCCTCTCCCCACACACCTGCAATTCATCTCCCTCTCATCTTCCCAGTCTATTTAAGCCCTGTCTTGTCACTCTGTGTTTGTTGGTTCATTGTCTTATGTGTTGCGTTGTTTGTTCCCCTCTCGAGTCTCTCTGAGTCCCTGCTCATGTGTGAGCTTCGTTAATTTCGTTTTTTTCAAGCTTTAGAGTATTAGTGTTATTTTGTGCTCTGGACTTTTCAGCACATCTGCCTTAAATAAATGAATGGTGTTTCTTAAGACCTCTCCTGCCTTTGAGTCATTCTGGGTACTTCTGCATCCTGGGTCCAACCTCCTCTCCTCACCGTGACATTAACTGTTGGGGACATTGTCCTCATAATGGACTCCTCTGGCTCACGAGACTCTTGGTGTTTGAGAAAGGTTTTGGAGGTGATTTCTGATAGCAGAGGCTTTGTTTGTTCTGTAAAACTGCAAACAAAAAATGTTTTTTTTGAATGTCCAATTACCAAATTGTGTCTCTTTCAGGAAGTGTAATTATTCATGTGGAGTCACATTGTTACAGGGTTCATGTTTTGTTTGTAAAACAAAACTTGGGTTGGAAATTGTTATGTCTAACAATTAGGGGCCGGTGTGTGGGAGCCAGTCAGTGCTCCCGTATATAATAAGAGAAAATTACCTGCTGGTGTGTATGTGTTTGGCTGGAAAGGGTAATTGGTTTTGACCACTTTGTTTCACTTTTGTTGCGTTTTGTTATGTGCTGTCAAAGTATGCCGTTTATTCAATATTTCAATGGTAAGAAATGAATGGATAAATAAAATGGACATTTTTTTTAAATTTATTTATTTATTGAGAACCTCATTAGCTCCCACCATAGTGTGGAGCTATTCTTCCTGAGGTCTCTTCCAATTTCTTTACAAATATTACACATCTCTTAAAAGCAATGGACAACGACTGGATGGTGTTTATTCCATTGAAAGCAATGTGGCGCGTCAGCCATTATTCTGGTCACAAACACAACAGTGACTTAAAGCATTGGCTTAGCCTCTACACTGATGTTTCTGCAAGAGGAAGCTGTAATCATGTAAAAGTTTAGACCTTTTTGAATCCCGCTCTCTTTAAAAAGTGGATTAAAAAAATTCTATGTTTGAACCAAGCCCCCACAATATAAAGCCAAGTGACAAAAATTGCAGTTCATCCATGCCTCATCCACTAGGGTCAGTCACCAGAAGTGAGCAAATCCTCACTGTAACTGTTCCATTTAAGTGTAATTAAATGCTTGAAATTATGAATAATTAGATTTGATTGACAGGTAACATGAGCATCAGAGCTAGCGCTAATGGCTAGCTCTGGAAAAGGCGTCATCCTCAGTAAAGGATGAAGAAATACATTGCCAAAGTATTTCTTCGTCAATTTTTTATCAATTTTATCAATTTGTTTTTGCAACCCTAGTAGCTAATCTCTCGCTGACCTCCAACCGAGGTGGAGCATGACTTCATGTAAGTGGTCAAGGCACCTGGCTCTGTTCGCAGTGGTCTGAGGCTTTGCTTGTATTTTAACAGTCCATAGAGCTCTACAGGTGGCCAGCATGACTACAGCCTCGCCTTCTTAGCTTCTTGGATTAGCAAAATTAGCTAGTAGCTACACTGGTTCATTTGTTCCAACCCCGTCACAACTGTAACAGCCCCACCCTCAGCCCCACCTCTTTTCCTGTTTTTGGATTGTCTGAGTGTGTCGAGACGTGCAACACTGTCAAAATGGTGACGGTGGAAAACTCCCATTTTTCAGCAAATCCATATCAGTTGAGCCAATCGACCTTTTTTGTCCATATGTCAATGGTCTTCACTAACCAAGGATAACCTGGTAATAAACCAATCAAAACTTTCATTTAGGATAAATAAAGAATCTTGAATCCACAGATCTCTTTTGAAAAGTTCAGCAAAAAAAGTTTAACACTGTTTTATTTCTTTTTCATGTTTTGATCCACTGAAGCACGTCTGATTAAGTAAAAGAGAATCCATACTCTTCGTTTGATTTTGACTTTAAATATTTCTGCTCTTTGAGGGAGGGTGGTTCAGACTTTTCCCTTTTCATCAGGAGATGAATGTCATTTAACTTAAAAAGCTGATAAGGCTCAAGGGTGTTTGTGGTTAAAACATGTTAATATATTGATACCTTTCTGATATTTTCCAAGAAACACAGAATAAAAACACAAATGTTCTGTTTGACAGGTGATGAGGGAAATTACATATTGGAATAAAAGAGCTTACATTAATGTTTAACGTCAGGCTGAAGCTTTTAATAAAACCCAAAAGGGAGGAAGAGGAGTCAAGTGTTTTATTACGAGGGCTAAAGTGAGCTACAGAGACAGGCTGTGTGAGGTCTGCTGTAATTCTGTAGTAATTTACTCACAAACAATTTATTAAGACTTCAAGAAAACGTGTGTAAAAAGGGATCATTTGTCTCTTTAAACAAAAGATCTGACGTCCTCTTTGGAATTTAAATGCTATTCTGGGTTTTCCGCAAAGCCATCTGGCCCTGTGTTAGAGCGTTTTTACGGAAGCAAGGAAACTACTAAACAAGTAAGCAGTATGACATATTTGTTCATTATTCAGTCAAAAATGGGCAGCAGGTCTGGTTGATTTTAGAAGATTTTATAATGATCATTTTGTAGTTTTGATCAACCTTTCAAGCAGTTTAATTCTGTTTTGCTGCAACATTTTTATTTTCAGTACCACTGAAGCCAGCTTAAAGGGGTTTTGGGGTTTTAACTCATCATACACATCAGGGATGTTTCCTGGTGTATGTTAGAAGGTGATTTCTGAGGCATTGGTGGCGTCAACGCAGCTTTTTGCGTACAAACAACCGTAATAAAGTCCTCAATCTGCTGAATGGATGTCAGGAGGTTGTGTGTGTGTCTGACTGAGATGACTCACCCCGCCTGATACTCCTCACAGCATGTAATGGTTTCAGACATTTGAGGTTAATAACCCTTTTCATCCAATTACATGAGACCGCAGGAAAGAAAATTTACACTGCTTTGAAAAACAACCAGCAAAATGGCCCGTTTTTCCTAGAAAACACATGTGGATACCCAACACGGGCAGAGGAAAAGAGCTGAGTTTGAATTAATGACGGGAGGTTATTAATGTGGTTTTTATTATCATTAGTGAGTCTGAACAATCAAGGGAGGGCATGACCTTTTTCTAAGGACTAAACCAGCTGCTGATTACTAAATGTATTCAAAGTCTGGTGTTTTTAAGCATGTGAGAGTGTAAGAAAATTTTAAAGCTGCTTTAAAGCAGAACCGCTATATTAAAGGAGGGAAACAATTTGACCATCTTGAAAAAAAAAAATAAAATTGAACTATAAATTTGAACTGATTTAGAATAAACTGGTATTGTTTCCTCTGTATTTTGAATGAAGGCTTTTTTTCAGGATTTAAATGCATGTATGAGATTGAGAACACCTTCAGACACATTTCCACAGCGTTAACAGGACATGAGTACACTCCAGTGGTGATGGATGAGATAACATGTTAACTCAGTGGGCTCTGGTAGGAGGACTCAACAGATCAGACTGTTTCAGAACAAAATCAGAACTCAAACGTGTTACATGGCACACAGAACCAAATTATCTGCTGCAGGTGAAGGTTCTCAGTCATGAGGTCATGGATACCTTAGTAGGTGTGAGCGAAGGCAACAGCACCTATTTAGTTATTGTACATGCTTTACTTCTCACCTATAAGAAGCCTTGTCAGTTCAAACTTTAATATGCGTCACACAACAGCCTGGTTAACGTTAAACCTAACAACAGCCTCAGATGGGGAATTCATCCTGCCTCAAATCAAGAGTGTATTTTGTAGATTTGAGAGCACAAATTGTTGTTTTCATGCTCAGATCAACATTGTTCACATTCAAAAAGTCCATGATCGCATTGATTTAAATATGCTTTACTTGCTCTTTAATAGCTAAATGTTCCTCTCTGGAGTTTCAGCTTCTTCCCAGCCAGCTCTTGCTGTGCACTCACACGTACATGTATTGACGAGACATTTTCCATTTATATGTCTCTGTTGGTGTTAGCGTTTTGAAGCAATTATCTTCCAGAACAGCAGAGGGCGTAGTGCTTTTCTAGGGTATCCTGCATCAGTGCAGGCACTTCTCTTGTGTTTACGTATTTCAGAAACTTTTTAACACACACAAATTTGTCGTCCACCTCTTCATCCAGTCACCACCTTTAAACTCACGCTTCCCAAAATTTCATGATACGAATTAAAAGTTTGCTGCGTATATTTGTACTCCTTGGGGCAGCAGTAGCTCAGGTGGTAGAGCGGGTTGCCTCATGATCGGAGGGTCATGGGTTCGATTCCAGCTCCCGCCAGGGGTATCCTGCTGTTGTGTCCTTGGGCAAGACACTTCACCCAACTTGCCTGTGTTAGTGGTGGTCAGAGGGGCCGACGGCGCCAAATGGCAGACTCGCCTCTGTCAGACCTCCCCAGGGCGGCTGTGGCTACAAGTAGCTTACCATCACTAGCAGTGTGTGAATGTGAGAGTGTGTGAAAGCGTCTTTGGGTGTCTAGAAAAGCGCTATATAAGTTCAATGCATCATTATTATTATTATTTGTACTCCTTCAGTCACAGGTGTAGTAACATTTACATGCTCAGACTTTATCTGTGAGATGTTTTTCAAGCTGCTTCCTGTCATAATGCTCTCCATCTGTTCACACACTTGTTTTTAAACCTTTTATGACAATTAAACACATTTTAATTCTGGTGTTCCAAGTTCTTATGTTACCCCCTCCTTCACATTTTAACATCTTCTGTCAGGGTCTTAACACGTTCAATATCTTCAGCTCTCATTTTATTTCTTTGAGATAGAATGGAGGCGCTGTTGACAGAGTTAAAGGAAGCGGCTTCCTGACCAATCACAGGATGGTGGTCTCCGCTGCTTTCGACAGATATTTTAAAAAGTGGGTGGTACTCCGTCCTTGCATGCCTGTTGGAGTGCCCTTGCAATTACAGCTATTATAGCATTGTGTGTCTCAGCAATGACACAGACGAAGAAGTATAAACTTGCCTTTAGATTTAGGCAATATAAACCAGTCCCTAGCCAGAAGGAATGAGTATGATAACAACAATTAATACTCTGAAATCAACTAATATCTTAGATATTAATCCCACAATCATAAACTGGTTAGTCCAAAAGCCAAGGCATTCAAAGACAAACCTAATTTCATATGTGGGAGTTTTCTTTTTCCACTTCCAGCCAATCAAAATTAAGCTCAGGATGGAACTTGCATGATTTCTCTATACTTTATTCAGAAGTAATGCAAAAATAAATATGCTGTCCAAAACAACAGATTTTGTCACTAATCTACCTCTATATCATCAAATATGAAGTTTACACTGACAAAAAGATGCATAGTTTGTGTCATAAAAAGTAATGTCATGCTGGGTACCCAAATGCTTTATAAGACTTCTAAAAAACTTCTGAGACCAAATCTTGCTAAAACACTGCTTTGGTTTCCTTACTTATACTGGTTTAAATAAAATGCCTAATTTCAATCCCAGACCAGACCCAGCACTATTTGGAAATATTTACTTGACCATAACCATTTCTGTGGATTTTAATAGAAGTTTGCTTTTAGAAGAATGATAAACGCTGACGCTGTTCTCATTGCTTTCAGTCATTGCTATTAATTTATTAGTAATAATAGCCTAATTGAGCATTTTCTCTTTCATCTGGAGAACAAGCTGAGTTGAACAACAGGGAGCGCTAGCTGCGTGTGTTACACCGGTAGAGCTCCGCCGGACAGCAGAAGAAAACATGTTTTGGAAAAGTAGGAAGTGGTCTTGAAATGCGACTTAGCTCGTTGTTTAGTTTTAATAGTGTTTATTTTAGGGGAAGCGTGGCTATCGATACAATTATAAAATAAGAGTCACATTCAGAGCTTAAAGAACACGTAGCTTATTGTCGTTTTAAGGTGGAAATGCCCAAATGTAGCGAGCCTGTGTGTAGATTCGACCAAACATGACGGTAGCGAGTAGCCTGGCAAGCCAGACTATATATTCACACATATAATTTGGTCTAGTTCACTAGGCTAGGTAACGTGCCTTTCCTCCATGCTTTCCTCGTGTTAAGTCCGTCCGTGTTCAGAACCCTGGAGCGACCTTTACGGGTCGGTGATCGTTGTTGAAGAATGAGTGAGCGGACCCCCAACTTACGTGACCCTACAGGAGTTTCTGTTTCCCGTGGGGCGGTGAGCGACAGCGGAGGGGTGGATGATGTGATTTCTCTCAGCTCAGACGACTCGGACGACGTGGAGATCATCTCCTACCGGAGATTCATCAAGTCTGACCCGCTGCCGCTGTCCCAAGTTCGAGTCGACATCGAAGCCCTGAACGTAAACGTCCCACGGGTAAGCTAACCAAGTTGTTGCTATGGGATAGCCCAGCCTTTTATACATCAGGTTGTCGGCAGAGCCATGAACACATTTGTCACCGAATGTTTATTATTTTCTTTCGATAGGAGTCTCAAAACTCGTGTCACCAAATGTTATGTTGCCGTTTATTACGTTAACTGCTGATAACGGTGGCATTGATTAATAAGTTCGTCTTTAACCGCTCATAACGGAGTCATACGGGTCCGGGTGGAGGGGCAGCAGCCCTGTCAGTCACGCCCATACTGTCCCCTCCTCGGCGGCCTCCGCCAGCTCCTGATGGGACCCGGACCCCAGACTGTTTCAGACTTCGACCCGAGGGCCGCACTGCCTCAGCTGGCTCTCCATTACCAAGAGGTAATAACTACACGTGAGTTTAGGGCCAAATGTGACTAAGCTCGACTGATTCACCCAGGGGAGGACTGGGACATTAATTCAGGCTGGGAATTTTGAAACCATACCAGGCCACCACTCAATTTACGCTGAACACTAAAAGTGAGTCAGACTCGGCACCTACTGATGTAAAAGTGTAATAAACTGAAATTCTATTTAATTCTGTTTAACGTGCCTCCTGCACATTAGATGAAATAGGCCAGACACCATCCTCACCATCCCAATTGCCTATATTTGCTCATTTTAAATATATTTTTAAACATTTTCTAAATGCTTTTTTATATTTTTACTTTTTTTTTTGTTTTTGTGAAGCGCCTTGTGATTTTTATCTTGAGAGGCGCTATAGAAATGATATTTTCTTCTTCTCGTATGAATTTGGGACTAACAGGTACCAGACTACATGTCTGGGTCAAGAGAATCACACCACAAGCAGAGACATAAAAAATGTGTGTGTGTGCGGGGGGGGGGGGGGGGGGGGTCCACCTCCCCATTGCTAAATGACTGCATCATTAGTGTCATTTAGGTTTACAACTTAGGCACAAAACAGCCTCAACAACGGCAGAAGCGTTTTGGAGATGCACACATCTCCGACAAATGATATGATTATATATGTATATATATATATATATATATATATATATATATATGATCTCTCTCTCACTTTCACTAGACAGACAGACCAGTATATATGGATGTTTTCTTCATAATATTTATATATACACCAATGATAATACTAGGGGTTTAAAGGCTATGAACCAAAGACAATATAAGCCAGAGGTTATGCAGAATTTTCATAAATGATCATCAGAGCTGCTGTAAGCTCTAATCCAGATCAGTCCAGGTCAGAATTATCATCTCATTTGTCTCATTATCAGCAGCAGCAAGATGTTTATGACCACAAAGTTTCAAGTGAAGCACACTCCTCTTTTGACATTTCATTTCTCGTGTTTGCTCATGATCCATATTTCTGTTTAGAAACCGTTTTTCCTCCATGGATGTACCTGCCTGTGAGAGCGTTTAACCACCGGTTGGTCAGCTGATGCTGCTGTCAGTCATTGTGGGAATGTGCACAGTGTGTGGTAACAATTTCATTTTCTGTCCTCTGCCTGAGCTGACGGTGGTGCACCTCGCGGCATTGATGCGCCTTTTTTCGCAAATTGCGTCCTTTCGTGAAGCGCGTGCCAGACTGTGGATACTGGTGTTTGAGGACACACAGATATCTTTTCAAAAATCTCTGAGATTTCGACTATTGAATACCCGGAAAATTTACCGGTAAGCTGTGCACCCTAGAAAAGTGCTGGTATGCTGAAAGGTAATAATTAGAAGTGGCGGCGGTGCTGGCACCAGGCCAAAGCACTGCTCTGTCCCTAAAGGATATGAGTCTGATGATCTGATCATCAGAACCTGATCATCATCATCTGATCCTGACAGCCGCTGTTTCTCCCTCCCCAACCCACCCCACACTCCCAGCATTGCGCTGTATATTATACTGGTCCAAAAAACTCCACCTTAAACCGGTTCTCCCAACATGATCACATACAGGCCAGCCTGGACATGCATATGTGGCCCAGACCTTTCTTCTTTTTCAATCCCTCCTTTTCTGCTCCACCTTTCCTGGCCCGTCTAGGTCTATTTTTCCCCTGGGGCCAAATCAATCAAACAAAGCTTTATTTGTAAAGCGCCTTCCGCGACCCTGTCGGGAAGCTCAAGGTGCGGTGGTGCTGTAGCGCGCTCGGGGGTGGTGGGTATCTGCTGTGCTTTGCCAGACCCTGACAAAGTGAAAGGAGGGGGTGTCTTTGCGCCCAGTTTGCTCCGTTTGTGTGAGCATCAGGAGAGCAGATGCCCTCAGGAGAGGTGATGAGCTGCATGACGGATTGTGTATTTAGATATTAAATGCACGTCATGACCGGCAATCACTGAGTGGGCCAATTTAAACCTTCTTGCTTACAACTTTATAGCCTGAAGTAGGGCTGGGCAATATAGCCTAAAACCAATATCACGGTATATTGAAGATTTCACCTCGATAACGATAAATAGACGATAACTACAGGTATGTGCAAAAACAAAAGTTGTCCACTAGATGGGGGTGTCACATGTTCTACTTTGAGTCACATTTTTACGTGACTCAAGGTGGTACAGCTTCTTAAAGGGACATGAATGCTGCCAACCTACACACACTGTTTCATTTTCTTATTAACAAATTTATTCACATGGGGAAAATTATCACGATAAAAGTCAGAAATTTTGATATCAATAAATTTTCGATTTGTTGCCTAGCCCTAGCCTGGCCTGCCAGACTCGTCCTCTGTTTAATTCTGCACAGAGAACTAGTCTGGTAACTCACAGGCAGAGAGGCACATGAGGGGCGGGACTAGGCAGCTCAAAAAGAACCAATCAGAAAAAAGACGGAAATCCCGACTGTACCACGCGATGCTGTAGTTTTCTAGCTGTAGTAAAAAAAAAGTTGCCTGGCAACGGTGCAAACATCTTTTATATTTTTAGAAGAAATGCTTTTAGTGCTTCTACTTGTTGTGGTTTTAAAGACATTCAAGTCATTTGGAACAGAGGAAAGAGCCGCAGCGAACTCCGCTGCTGTCCTCATTGTTTATGGGAAAGTGAGCATCGCTGTGTGTGACGTCCGCGATGCTGTAGTTTTTTTTTTTTGTAGTCAAAATGGCGTCTGGCAACAGCGCAAACATCTTTCTTTAGAAACAGGGCTTTTAGCGCTTCTACTTGTTTTAAAGACGTGTCCAAGTCATTTAAAACAGAGGAAAGAACCGCAACGAACACCGCCTCAGTTACCATGTTTGACAACCTCGGCGTTATGCTGTGTGACGTACGCTACTCAGCACGGATTGGCTTGGTTAGAATTCTCACGGGGTGGGGTTATTTGAATAGGAGAGTTCCCAGACTCTTTCTTAGTGCAGAATTAAACAGAAGAGGAGTCTGGCAGGCCAGGCTAAAGCCCTAGCCTGTAGATGAAACAATGACATTAGTTGTTTTTTGTACTGAGAAATAACTATCGCAAGGACAAGACTTCTTTGACAGAATTTGGGGCTGTGGCCCACCCTCTTTTACCTCTCAGAAGGAATAATTGTGTTCTGTGTTTTAGTGGATTTTATGTGTTATGATTAATGTGTGTCTGTGAAGCACTTTGGTGGCATGTAGGTGTCTGTAAGGTGCTATATAAATAAAGTTCAAGTCGAGAGAGTCGAGTTGGCTGCTCCTCTTCTACTTGATCCCTAATTTATAACTTGTTTATCCATCCACCCATGAGCTAGAAGGAGTTGTCTCATAATTGATCTTGTTATACTTATCCAAGCAACATTTTTATTTGTTAACTGGCCTTGTTTTTTTTTTCTTTCTTTCTTTTTTTTTTACTCTCTAGCGTTACATTGACTTCGCAGACCCAAGATGGACCTTTCCGGACCTTAACAGACGCAGAAGGACGGATTTCATCATCCCTCCAGTTATAGATCTAACAGAGAGTGAGAACGAGAACAAACTACAGGCTAAGAATATTCAATTAATTAATGACCGTCAACAAGAGAGGGGCAATAGAAATCTAAATTCTGTCTCAATTGACCCAGCTTTTGTTCTTCTAAAAAGTTCTTTAAGCGGCCTGAAACGCTCTTATCCACAGCCAGACTGTAGTGACCAAAAGCAGAAATATTTGAGTTCTCCAGCCCAACGCCAGGGGGAAGTCCTGACAGCACATCTGCCTTTTTATGAAAGCTGTACCACAGAGCTGACCACATCTCAGTGTTTTGTCCAGCTCACCAAAGACTCTTCCTCAATGTCACTGTATCATTTAAACAATAACAGCAAATCACAAGAAAGTATTAGCAATTTTAAAACTACTGTATTAGATATCGCTCACACTGGACCTGACGCAGCAAAAGCTCCAGATGGACATCCAGTTAACGGTGAGGAACTTTCACATCAACAGTGTCAGGACAAAGTATTGCAGCACCTTCAACGTCCTGCTGACTGTGCTGTCGCAGAGGAAAAAAACTCGGATCCAACTGTTAACAAGTACAACACCAGTGAAAACAAGCTAGGATGTTTTCACTCTCCTAACCTGAATCCATCCTCAACTTTCCCTCCTTCACCTCGAAGTGAAGCTTCCAAAGAAACCCTGGTCCCCAAAGTGGAAGAGGTGGAAATAAACAGACCTGAATTGCCCCACCCGGATCAACCCTCCCCATCTTCTCCTCCTGGACTGAACCCGTGTGACCGCACCGAGTTCGACTCTTTCTCACACACAAGTCGCACATCTGGGCATGTGAGCCAAGCTGACCCCTATGAACAAATGCGAGGTGAAAACTCCCCTGAGTGGTGGATGGAGATGGACTCCTACAGAGAGCTGGGAGATGAGAGTCCAGTGTTGTTGGTTTGGCCGGGGGAAAGCGATGAAGAAGACAAGAATGAAGGGTGCATGTTTGGCTCAGACTTCAGGGCTGTCAGTAAAGAGGATAGACAGTTTGTTTGTCCAGTTGCTTTTAACAACCTAACGTCTGGACCAGCTCAAATCCTGGTGAGAGACCACTTAAATTTCTTTCTTTAGATTTCATTAGGTCTTGACTTATGACAATAAACCAACAGTTCTCCACGTTTTCATTTTTGTCTTCAGATTGATGAAAACTATGAAAGCGTGGGACCTCCAGAGGTGCTGTGTCGTCAGAGCCTGAGTCTGGTTTACAGTACCATAGATGAGAACCTCTCAGAAGGCACCTTACAGCAGTTATCGGACCTGCTGCAGCCTGGTTACTATCCTCCCAAAGACATAACCTCCCACCTGCTTCGGGGCATTCTGCTCGAACCACAGAGTCCCTATCACCTCCGGGTGGAGGCTTTCAATTTGCTGATGCGAACACAACGGTGAGGACCCCAACATACATTTCCTGTTGCAAAATCTGTGTGTTAGATGTTTGTCTTTATGCTCTGAATTCAGACACTTGATTTGCTTTTGTGTTGCAGACACCACAGGGTTAATAAAACCACCGTTCCATGGGATTGGGAGTTACTCACCTCAGTCATGTCCAGTCAGGTAGAGCACAGCAGGCAGCTGCTGTAGATGTGTGTGAAAATCAAGTTGCTGCATAATTTTGTTGCTTTTGTTGCCCTCTTGTATTATTAGAACCACAAAGGGACGCACCAGCATGAAGTTGTGCGTATGTTCTTGGAATATGTTCTGCAAACTTTAGAGGATGACTTCAACTTCAAAAGTTCTTCATCTGTCCTCCACCAGTCCATCGCAAAAGCAACATTGTCGTGTGGTCATCAGTTTCCTCGGGTCAAGTAAGATTACTCATGATTTCCTGTTCATAAATATTTACTGTACAGATGAATAGAATTACCCCTGAGGTCTGACTTACTGCAGCCTCTCAATGACACACATCAGTGTAGTCGGCTCAGTTTGGAGAAAGAGGTTTTTTGTCTGACTGGATCAAAAAGCTAACAGCTAGCTAGTTCAAGAAGAGCTATGTAGATACCTGCAGTCATAACAAAACACCAATTTTCATGTTAATGCAAATGCTACTTTAGAACGCTTTCACACCTTTGTCATTTTCGTATTACTGGTTGTTCCAGCAGAACTATTGTGTTATTCCTACAGGAAGTGTCCTAGACTGCACTAGAATTGCTACAGCTAGCTGCTGCTGCTATTCAGGTATCCCCATACCTGGTTTTTGAAAACCCCTATCCAACATGTTTTCGTTGTTTCCCCGAATGCTGATTAAAATCAGGTGTGATGAAGCAGAGAAACATTGTTTTCCGCTTCTGCAGATCTAGATGACTCCATCAACAGGTAATTCAAGCATAGAGTCAGGTATGTTGGAGCTGGTAAACAACCAAAACATGCTGAATAGCAGCACTCCAGGACCAGAGTTGGACACCCCTGATATAAATAATGGTGTAAGGTCAAGTTGACAGTGATGAGAAAGAAAAGTTTTTAGCCTGAACTACTATTAGATGATTTAGATGAGATTTGTTTTAAAGGTGTGGAACACTGAAAAAACATTTTTATTGATTTTTAGGCCCGAGCAGCTACAAAGGCCTATTTTATCTGCTTTGTTTATTATTTTTCTTCCGCCAAATAAATAAAGCTCCGGGAGTTGACGTCACTTCTCCCGGCATGCAACAGTTCAAATCGAAACAGAGCCATATTGACAGGCAGAAGCCCACAGCTGGACTATTTGTTATTGTCAGAAAACTCAATCAAACGGGAAATATGGTAGATTCCTGTTGTGCCCCAGGATGCAGAACAGACGCGGACGAAATAAGGAATGAGCCATCTACAGGATTCCCCAAGATCCGGAGCGCTGCAAACGTTGGATCATTGTAATAAAACGCTCTAGTGACCGGGCTAAAATGAAACCGTGGGATCCCGAGAGTAAAGGTTTTTACTTATGCAGTGACCACTTCACATCAGGTACAAACCAACGTTTCCTCAACTGTGTACGGTATTTATTTTAAATGCTTTTATTACGATTCTTAGAGGGCTTCCTAAACTTATTTTGGCGTGGCTTTTTCTGTCTTATTACTCATAGCAACAAGTAAACATCACGTAAAACGTTGCCCCGTGAGTTCTGCGTGCTGCCGTTTACGTGTTTTATGATCACAGCAATTAACAGGCTAAGCTGTATTTAATTTTTAAGCAATGGTTGATCAATTGTCAGATCACACATAAAAAGCACTTTGGATTGCTATTATCTGTCTCACTCAGACAGATCCTGAGACGCTCCTGCCTGACATATTTATTTTATTCACGGAAATAAATCAAACTAGTGATTTCTCTTGGCGTTCAGTTTATACATTCAAACAGCACAGCACTCTATTTAAATTACTTACATGTAAATCTGTTATTTGTCCATCCATTTTCATCCGCTTATCCGGAGTCGGGTTGCGGGGGCAGTAGCATCGAGAGGCCCAGACTTCCCTCTCCCCAGCCACTTGGGCCAGCTCCTCCGGGGGAATCCCAAGGGGTTCCCCGGCCAGGTGCCGTAAGATGTCCGCTCCGACAGCTTCTGGCGTTTTTGAAAAGTATCCCAGGGGCACGGTAAGTGTCAGAGATGTTTAGTCTATTTAATTTCTGACTATATAAAATGATTTCTTCGGTTTTAAAGTGTGAAGTAAACTCAGACGAAGTAAAATCCAAGCCGATCCCGTTCATTTTGTTTACATTTGTTGCCTGCCAACATGGCGTCTACTCTCTGAGAGTCACGTGGCGTCTGGAGCTCTATAGGCTTTTTGGAGGCCTTAACATATATAAAAACTCAGGCGTTTTTGCACACGTATCGGGCCTGGTGTAAAATTTTGTATTTAGAAGGTCCCCAAAAATCGCAATAAGATTGGCTCGACAGCACCCCCTAGAAAGGAAAAAAATCAGCCCCACCATTGACCTTTTTTTTATAGTACAGTTTTGAAAGTGGCACACTTGTAGTACTCACCAATTCACACAGAAAAGTCTCTTGCACCCATGGTCAACATCAAACAGGAAGTTGCCCATTTTTTATTTAAATAGCGATTTTGAACCTGTTTAGTTCGTTTGTAGGGTCCACATTTGATTGAAATACTTGGTCATTTTTTTGCACGATCGTCTCAAATTTTGTGTGAGATTGCTCAGAATGGATGGGCGATCCACATGAGATAATAAAAACAAACTAGGGATACGCCAAAATGAAAATTCTTGGCCGAAACCGAACATGAGGAACCAAAACCGAAACACCGAAAGAACTAATGTCAATAATTAGAACCGTAGCATTAGGACTGTAAAATTAACCCTTTAAGCGCCAAAGTCACAATATTGTGATTAACAAGCCACAGCTGCAAATATAATCGCTCATGAAGTTATTACTTTACACCAGAAGATAGTGGAGATGTGTAACTTCAATCTGAGCAACACTTATGGGTGTTTCTATTGAAATTTTCTGAGATAATAGTTTGAAAACTTCCCGTCATCCGGAAGCTTCAAACTGAGAAGTGGAGGAGACGGGGCGAGAGGAGCACAGAGGATGAAAATTATTATATATTAGAGAGGAGAAATTTACAATGCTGACAGTGACGTTGCTGCTGCGCGCAGCAACAGACTGTGTGCTTCATGAGAGTAAACATGCTTAACACGCATGATCCAAAGTGTATTTCACCATGCTGGACGGCAAAAGCATGTAAACAGTGAGCGGCACGAGTACTAAACAAAGGGAAATGTATCAATCAATCAAAGCTTTATTTATAAAGCGCCTTCCGCAACCCTGTCAGGAAGCCCAAGGCGCTGAACATGGTACAGTAGAAGTACAAATATAGTGAATAAATCAAGAATAAAAGCAATTCAAATTACAAAATACAAATTACAAAAAAAAGGTGAAACATTCTAGTACAGGACAGATGGGTAAAACAAGAGTGAACCAATGAAAACTGTGAATGAAATTCAACGTAAAAGAGGGCCGAATCAAACATGTTCTGGAAACGCCAAGCGGAGGAGGTGTGTTTTTAGGCGACTCTTAACGGCTGGCAGAGATGGGGACAGCCTAACTGAGGGTGGCAACTGGTTCCAGAGTGACGGTGCTAGGACTGAGAAAGCCCGGTCCCCGCGAGTGCGACACCTAGAACGAGGGACAGCGAGCAGGCCTTGGTCAGAGGAGCGCAGAGCGTGTGATGGGGAATGTTTGTTCAGGAGAGTGGCCAGAAAGGGGGGAGCACCACCCTGGAAGAAATTACAAAGACGAGGATTTTGAATTTTGCGCGATAGCAAACCGGAAGCCAGTGCAGGGAGGTCAGAACCGGACTGATGTGGTCCCGTTTCCTG
>NC_091741.1:95222373-95287373 GCF_043380555.1 Nothobranchius furzeri | reverse complement strand
GTTAGCGCCGCTCCACCCAACACTAACATGGCGAATCAGGCTCTGTAGCTGCCACCACCTCACCTGTGTGGGTGTAAAGCAGCTCCAGGCTGCAGCACACTGGTCCACAGAATGAGCCAGCACTCACTGAAACCCCACTTAGGTTAATGTAACAATGTGTGTGTGAAGAGGATGTGATACTAAGGCAGCTGATTTTGAGGTTAATGGAGCTTCTCATGTGAATGAGGCTTTTATCTCCTGGGAGAGTCACAGCGATCACAGCAGCTTCCTCATCCTGGGCAGTTTAGTGCCTGTTTGTTAATGTGCAGTCGGTGCCCCCTTTAATGAGGGGTAAAGATGCTTTTTAAGAGGAAAATACTTAGATTAGAAGATGTATTTGCATGAATAGAAATGCTTATGTGAGTAAAGCTCACTAGTTTTCACCTGTAAACACCTTCAGATGAAGATCGGTTGTCAAGATTTTTTTTCTGCCCTTTGATATCTTGGCATACACAGAGTATATGCAGGAAAGAAGAACCTGAGTAGATTCAAAATGCAGTAATTATTAATGATTTGATTATTGAAAGGTGACATATATTATTGAAACTCACTTTTTGCACCTTTTATACTGCCATATACCTAAAAATCTGGACGGACCATAGCAGAAGCAAAAGGATTTAGCTCTGCAGGTCGGTCTAGCCACGCTCCATTAGAGCATCAGCTGGCCCAAGCAGTTTTGCGTCTTGCCAATCACAGCACTCTATAAGTGTTGATGGCAGGGGCGAACTGGGACGATGATTCAGTTGTTGGCTAATTGTTACTGCAGTCCACTAGATGCACCATCGGGCTTCTTTGTGAGCACACAGACGACAAACCGGACCACATTTGTCTGCACCAGAGCAATCTTTTGGTCCTTGGATTCTCCAGAAACCACAGATTTCCAGTCTGCCTGATTGGTGGGCAGGATACCAGCACTGCAACAGAGCATAACAACAAAGATGGTGACCGCACCTTTAAAATGGCTTTGTCATATATATATAGACTTGTTACATAAAAGCATATATCTAAACATATATAGAATTGGACTTTTTTTGGAGTCAAGAGCAGATAGAGGTACTTAAGTGCTTAATTAAGAAAAATAATGTATTAGTGTCTTCTTTGATAGTGTATGGTGGACTGCCTCTTTGGCAGACATCCATAGTGTCATGTTGTTTGTTGTCCAATAGCACACAGAGACAACTGTACATTCTGCCCTATGACTGAACTTTCTCTATGGGTTGTGGCCTGACTATACAGTATGTTCACATTTATGGCTTGCCACCCACTTGGCTCTCTACTGTCTCTATAAAAACTCCAAGCAAAAAATGAAAACCTGCCATAATTTTTTTCTTTTTTCATTGTTTGGTTTTAGGAATTTTGTGTTTAAAACAAGCCACTTCCAAAAGTCTCTATTTGTGATGTCACAAACGGAGAGATTTCAGTCAATCAAATTTTATTTGTATAGCGCCTTCCACTGCAACAAAACAGAAGCCCAAGGCGCTGAACATAACATAAAACAACAAAAGAGCAACGAGACCACAAAAAAAGATTAAAACTGCATAAAAGAGTGACTAAAATAATTCTAAAAATCCATATTACATAAAAGCCAAACAATAAACATAAAAATTATTTGATTTGCATAAAACCACCTCTCACATGCAAGAGGGAGCTGTTGCTGGAGGAGGAGCGGCTCTATTATGACCCCCTCCCGGGTATCAGAGATCCCAAGCCTATAGCAGCCTGTGCAGGGGTGGGCATGTTTTTTTTAAAGAAGGATCTGTGCAAAGAACTTCATAAACATGTTTTGTGTCAATTATACAACTATTATAACCTAAATTGAAGATGTGTATTTTCCCTGCTTCCATGAATTTTAGACCTGATTTTTATGGTTACATGTTACAAAGCCGCCAATATGTTTCTACAACTGGGCAACGTTTTATTCATTTTCAACAACATGACAATGAATATTTCCATAGATTAATGGTAAAAACTGCGCATTGTCTCTTTAAGAAAAAAAGTCAGAATAGTTAAAACGTGCTTGTTAAAACTCTTGGCAGCAACAACTGCAAAAAAGCATTTGTGAAAACAAGTGATGAGTCTCTGACATCACTGTGGAAGATTGTTTGACCCACTCTTCTTTACAGTTTGTTTTAATTCAGATACATTGGAGAGTCACAGAAGAGCTGCTAAAGGTCAAAGGTCAGACATTCTCTTGCAGGATTCTGTTAGAGGGCAGACTTTATTGGTCTATTGTTTATAGCAAACTGCTCAGGTCCTAAAGCAAAAAAAAAAAGCAGTCCCAGACCATCACACTACCACCATCATGTTTGATGGTTGAGGGTGAGTGATGTTCTGCTTCTGAAATGCAGTGGTTTCTACACCAGATGTTCCAGGACACACACCTTCCATTGATATTTGGGGTCAAGTGTGACTCCGGGGTTAGGCATTTACCCTATAATTGGTTCAGCTGGTTGGAACGAGGACCATACTCTCCCTGCCTGCTGGTGGTGGTCGGAGGGACCAGAAGCACCAGTGTGCAAGCCTCGCCTCTGTCAATGTGCCCCAGGGCAATATGTATTTTATCACCACCAGTGTGTGAAATGTATTGCTGTAAAGTGTTATACAAAACTGTTTTTTAAATATTTATTATTACTCGTCAGTCCACAGAATATTTCCCCAAACAACTTGGGGGTCCTCAAGGTGCTTAGCAAATGAGGCATGCTGTGCTGCTTTTTGAGATCTTCAGACTTCATCATGTCTGATAGGATCTATAAAAGGGATTTCTTAATTGTGCAGATCTTGCATAAATCAGGTGTGGATGTGGCTGATGAAACTGGACTCAGCTCTTTAATCACAGCTAAATCACAACTAAACAAGTAGGGAATGGTTCTTTTCAGATCACTTTCTATCTGTGTGCAGGTTTATCTGTCTGAGATGGAGCTTGAGCATCTTCAGAATCAGCTTTTATGTTGCTGCTGATGCTTTATCTTCATCTTGTAGATTTCCTATTCTTTAACATATTGTTAAACAATAGAGTAAATATTAGTTATTTTCTTTTAGTCCTACTAAATTCCTGCCTGTGTCATTTCTTGAGAGCAGTCCTGTAAATATTCAGTTTGTATTTCTGAATGAATGTAGAAGTTGATTTTCAAGTTCAGTAAAATTTCTGTACAACATCATCAAAAATCAGAGGTGTTGACACTAAATGCATGCCGTGTGTGCCCTGTTAGGCTGCAGCATGTGTGTGTGTGTGTGTGTGTGTGTGTGTGTGTGTGTGTGTGTGTGTGTGTGTGTGTGTGTGTGTGTGTGTGTGTGTGCTTGGCTGCTGCTGTCTGATTAGCAGAGTGATGTGTGGTGCTGGGAGTTTGTTATGCTGCAGTTCATTTGCCACTGCAGCCCCTCAGGAGTTTAATTGAATAAAAGTCCGCTCTGCGCCTTCTCAGTCAACACAGGCTTCAAGACAAGTCACGAGAATCAAAACACACCCGCAGCTTTATGAAAAACAAACTCAGACACACTAAATGTACACAACTGTTTTATTTAAACCTAATTAGTAATATAATTTATGTCAATTTAATTCTCACATTTCTGCATCATCTGAGTTAGCTGATATGAGTTGTGATGGTTCAGCAGCTGTCATTCTGATTGCTGCTCCCAATGTTTAATTCCCACTTAACAGCTATTGGACTAGAGCCTTGTTAATGTTAAAACATGACTGCATTTCCACCCTCGACCAAAATGTCCTTAACCTCAGAAGGAAAAGGTCCAATCAGAAATGATGTCACAGGCTCCTTCAGTTCACTCTAGATCAATATGACCACCAGATCATTTATATTCACACATTTATCCTCAAAGCAGAAGATAATACAAAAGTGAACACATGTTTTCAGTTCAATTCAAGTTTATTTATATAGCGCCAAATCACGACAAGAGTCGTCTTAAGGCACTTCACATAGTAAACATTCCAATACAGGTCAGGGGTCTCATTTATCAAACATTGCGTAGAATCCTTACTAAAACCGTACTTGAGCTCAGCAAAAAAAAAAAGTACTTACGCCAAGTAGGTTTGTGATCTATCAAACATGGAGTACGCACAGCTGCACGCAATTTCCGCTTCATAAATCGGAGACTAATGAGAAAGGTTCTCAGCTGCTTTTTAGTCGCATCCCGCCCTCACCACGCCCACTTACTGCCATAAATAATCAATGGCTTGTTGCAGCATTTCGATCACGACCGCAGATCAAGGAAGTGCTATTTCACAAGCAGAAGTTGAGGTAATTGTGGGTGAGGTGGAGGAATGAAAGGAAGTGCTTTAGCAAAACTAATAAGAGAAAATCCACGGAGTGGCACAGTGTTGCTGAAGCCGTCAATGCTGAGTTCTTCAGAGAGATCTGTGGCAGATATAAAAAAAAAAGGCCCAATCTGATTTGATCCCCAGACTCCCGGGTGAAAGTCACGTGCGCTAACCAGTCAGCCAGAGATCTTCCTTATCCAAGTAGCCAGGGTGCATGATCAATTGGGTCACAGTGACAGGACACACACTGTCAAGGACGCATGACATTCTGTCTCAATCTGTCCCCCTGCTGATTTTCTGCATTCCGTATTCTGCGCTTCAGGCTGTATGTGTGTGTGTGTGTGTGTGTGTGTGTGTGTGTGTGTGTGTGTGTGTGTGTGTGTGTGTGTGTGTGTGTGTGTGTGTGTGTGTGTGTGTGTGTGTGTGTGTGTGTGTGTGTGCGTGTGGGGGGTATTTTTATGTGTGAAAATGAAGCGGTACAAGTGATAATGCTGCATGATTTCATAATTTTATCCTTCTCAGCAGCAGTACTGCAGGCGCTCTCCATGTCCAAAATGTGCGTAAGCCAAGTCCTTAGTCAACTTAAAGTTGCACACATTTTTCCGCTTAGTTTTCTTTCATAAATCCCAAAGTTTGCATGGAAAGTTGCTTACGCAGTTTTCAGACCCCGTTTTGTGTGTAAGCAAGCTTGATAAATGAGGCCCCAGTTCATTAAGCCAATCAGAAAAAAAGTTTCCTATATAAGGAACCCAGCAAATTGCATCAAGTCACTGACTAGTGTCCTCTGATTCATTCTCATTGTTAGCATTCAAACTATTGTTTTCCTGTTTTTCTTTATTGTTTGAATGCTGTTAAGCATTAAGTACCCGTTAAACTATTCTTCTTCTTATTCTGCTTCCGTACACTTTTTGAACCTCTTCTTCTCCTTCAAATTTTGAGCTATTTTAACAATTTTATATCAAAACATTCAGCTCGTTAAGCTCTTTCCAGCTATTACTTTTGGCATTGATATATTTAGAATTTTTCAAGTTATTAAGCTTTTTCTGCGAAAAATGTCCCATTGAAATGAATGGGATTCGTCAATCTTCAGCAAATTCCTATCACTTTTTGACCTAAAACTGTATTAGGTTCCTATTAACTTAGAGACTTCATTCAAAGTTAAACACACTCACAAGATGTTCCTGTTTAACGTATTAAAGAGGCTTTTTGATATCTTTTACGTTTTTTCTAAAATCGCAGGTAGAAGTTGAGGTACGACTTGAAATTTTCAGAAAAATTCACAAAAGTTATAATGGGGAAAGATAGGAGCAGTGACTCTCCCTTGCTCCATTTCTGGCATTGTACCGAGCGAACCGTAGGTCCGATTGAAAAGGGACACATGCTGGCTTACAGCTAACGAATATACCTTCGTTTTCAGCTATAATTCATGACTGTACTCCATACAGTGTGGTCGTATGGTTCATTTGTTTGAGAACATTTAAATTTAAAAAAATGTCTCTCACCACTCTAAACTGAAAATTCTGCACTCTAACTTTTGAACTTCACATCTTCTGTGAACAACTCTTTACTACCCCCAGACCGTTTGGACTACCAAAGCAAACTATAACTCAAAAAGTAGGAATTTTTGTCTGCTTTTCAGAATGGGTTTCATTTTATCTGTGTTACCGTTCTTTCGCTACAAGCCTCAGAAAGAGGAGAGACCCAGATTTTCCCTCATTGAAACCCATGTTAAAGGAACAGAGATTTTCTCCTCTGATCGGCTTCAGACAGCTAAAAGTTTCTCGTCACAGCTTCTAGAAAATTCATGGTAGGCACATAAAAATGGACACAGATGACCAACAAAGCCTTCTGCCGCTCATGCTTTTTGAATTTTTCAAATCGGTCTAGTACTTTTCAAATGGTGATGAGAAGTTTGACAGGTCCAATTTCACTTCTGAAGGACAGATTTAAAGGCTTCTCTCCTTAACAGGAGTACAGCTGCAGGCCTCCAACAGCCAGGGGAAAAGGCGGGAAAACAGTGCTGCTCTCTGATTGGTTGAGAGTGTTCAACCATTTTCTGTCCAATCAGGATCCAGCACCCACACATATGACACATCAAATCGACCAGTTTGGTCTCAGGAATCTTGTATTCAATTTTAAATATGTTATCTGTTACCATGGCAACACAAGGAACTACATATCACTTTAACCAAGTCTCATAGGAATGAAAAAGCTGAATATTGAGCCAATAACAGACTCCTGTTTTTGATCTTTTTGAGCTATCTGTACTTAAAACTAGAAACAAGTTCAATTTTATTGACCGTCAGAAGGTGGGAAAGTGCCCCGCTCCCACCCAGCCCCCTGATTGGTTGAGAGAGGTCAGTCATCTTCTGGCTAAATGGAATTACACACCCACACATGTGAGACATCAGATCGATCAGCTTGGCCTAAAGAATCCATCCATCCATCCATCCATCCATCCATCCAACCAACCAACCAACCAGCTCTATACACTTAAAACTAGCAGCATAGCTGATATTTTAACACTAGTCAGAGGGCAGGAACCGCCCCCTCCTTATTTGCTGCTCTCTCATTGGCTGAGAGTTTTCAATCGCCTTCTGCCTAAAAGGAAATGCGCACCCACACATATGGTACATCAATTCAACCTGCTTGTTCCCATGAGTCTTGTATTAACATGATATTGTGTTCTGCGTTACCATGGCAACGTGCTTATCAACAACATTTAACACCATTTTAGACACAACTGTACCAACATACTTTAATATAGAAATGTTATTCAAAGTTTAATAGAGTCGTGTGACATTGTACATTGTGTTGTTAATGCAGTCTCCTGTCATATGTTACCATGGCAACACAAGGAACTACAAATCACTTTAACCAACTCTCATAGGAATGAATATAAAAAGCTGAATATTGTCACGAGCGTGTGGCGAGGTGAGCTGAGGTGAGGCAAGGATCCACACGCGGGGAGGAAAACAGGCAGACAGGTGAGGACTTCTAACATCGATTTATTAGAAACACGCTGGAACACTGAAACAATGACACGACAGGGAACACAGAACAGAAGGGGTTTAAATACAAGAGGAGCGGGAGCTATGGTGATTGGGAAACAAGAGGCAGGTGGGAGCAATTAACGGAGAACAGACAAAACCTAAGAGTAGACAGGACAGGGCGTGACAAATATTGAGCCATTAACAGACTCCTGTTTTTGATCTTTTTGAACTGTTTGACTCAAAACTAGGAATAAGTTCAATTTGATTGACCGTCAGAAGGTGGGAAAGTGCCCCGCTCCCTCCCAGCTCCCTGATAGGTTGAGAGAGGTCAATCATCTTCTGGCTAAATGGAATTACACACCCACAAATGTGAGACATCAAATCGATCGGCTTGGCCTTAGGAATCCATCACTCTACATATAAATCCATACATGCTTCTGTCCATCCATCCATCCAATAAACCATCTATCATCCATCCAACAATCCATCCGTTATTTCATTCATCCAACCATTCATCCATCCCATATCAAATCTGATCATATGTTATTCTATCAGTTTCAGATATCAGCAAATATTTCTAAATTCACAGTTCAGACAAATGTAAAAATGTACCCGTTAAACTATTCTTATTCAAATGCCAGCTGATTAACATTTCAAATTTCGAGTTATTAATAAATGTTCAAAGATTAAAGTTTTCTGCTGTTTAGCATTTTTTATCCATTCTTCTCCTATATTCTGAGCTTTATTACACTTGTTAGTGATTTTTGCTTCTAAATGTTTAAGTACATTCAGTTCATTTTGACAGTTTAGCTTAGTTTCAGCTTCACTTCAGCTATTCAGCAGCCTCAGCAATCCGTTTCTGAATTCGGCTTATGCTACTCATTTCACAGTTCAGCTAAATATAAAAATTAAACTGTTATACTAGTCCAACTCAAACAACAAGTGTTTAGACATTTTTGCTGTCCAGATTTTTAAATAATGTTCAGATTTCAGTTTTCTGCTGTTCAGGATTGTTTTCTCCGTTCTTCACTTTTTGTGCTTTATTTACATTTTGGTGCTTTTTGCTTCTAAATCTTTCAAAACATTCAGCTCATTTTAACAGTTTTTCTTAGTTTCAGCTTCAACTATTTCTGAATTCAGCATATGATGCTAATTTCACAGTTCAGCTACTGTAAATGTAAAAATTAAACTGTTAAACTAGTCCTACTGAAATAACAGGTGTTTAGACATTTTAGCTGTCCAATTTTTTTAAACAGTGTTCACAGATTTGAGTTTTCTGCTATTTAGGATTAGTTTTCTTGATTCTTCACTTACTTTTTGTGCTTTTTTTTTTGCTTCTTGGTGCTTTTTGCTTTCACATCTTTCACTGCATTCAGCTCATTTGACAGTTTAGCTTAGTTTCAGCTTACTTCAGCTATTAAACAACTTCAGCAATCAGTTACCAAATTTAGCATAAACTGCTAATTTCACAGTTTACCTAAATGTAAAGATTAAACTGTTAAACTTGGCAAACTGAAATAACAGGTGTTTAGACATTTAAGCTGTCCAGATTTTTATACAATGTTCACAGATTTAAGTTTTTTTGCTATTTAGCATTATTTTTCTCTATTCTTCACTTACTTTTTGTGCTTAATTTGCTTGTTGGTGCTTTTTGCTTCTACATCTTTCAAGACATTCAGCTCATTTTGACAGTTTTGCTTTGTTTCACCTTCAGTTCAGCTGTTCAGCAGCTTCAGCTTACAGTTTCAGCTATCCAGCATTCAAACAGCATTTGTGCAATACATGCAATTTTTCTAGTTAATTATTACCATAAACAGCTTTAGCAACAAACTGCTTTATTTGTGCTGCACACTATGTCATAAATGTTGTGCCATCACAATAAGTGTGTGCAAATTCAGTAGATCTGCTTAAACTGTTGATATTTATATACCCAGTGGTGTGTGTTTACGTACATTCCCATCTGATGGACTCTCGCTGACCTCAATGCTAAATAGAAAACCTTTGAAATACATGTTTTGTTCAGCAACTGCGTACATCTTGAGTTTTAATAGCAGAATTTTAGATTTTAAAAAGTCTAAATAATGCAGAACCCTGAACCACACAGAACTAAAACTAATGTAGTGGTCCCTTGTTCTTGTGCTGACTTAAATCTGATTGTTTGTCGAGCACATTTCATGATAAAATCAGCACTAACTGCTTCGCTATAAAAGTAAAACAACAATGTATAGAGATTAAAATCACAGCTTTCATATATCAAAAATACACAACCACTTATAACACTTAGTACACACTCAGCACAGTCAAGTTTCCCACCTAATCAATACACTCATTTGAAGCGTAATCAGGATTTAGGTTTCGTTGAATACATATTTATTACAACACTTAAAACTCTGTCTCCATAGTTAAATAGTTTTAGGGAATAGGAACAGCTGCCACTAATTTACAGCTGATTTATTATTAAAACCGTTAAACATGCTAAAGAAGTGTCTCCATGCAGTGTGACCTGTTCACAAGTTTATTTTTGTTCAGTTATGAAGGCTTCAAAACAATCAATAAAACAAATGTTGCAGAAACCACATCAGTGTTTTATATGAGTGTGTCTTATCATCAGTCTGAGTGGAGTGAAGCAGACCTAACAGATCCTCCTGTTTACACGATCCGACAAAACTAACCATGGAGGGTTTCTGCTTTTATGTAACTCGGTTCCCAGCTGTGGTCACAATCACGCTGAGATGATCGGAGCCCATCGGCTCGTCTCCACCGCTCTTCCTCTCCTGCCATATGTGTCATTCTGTTGTGAAGAAAGAGAGATAGTTCATCCCACATAGCACTCATACTCACGCCAGAGAAAACAATCCAACAAACTTCTCCTCCTTGGCATTCTACCGACCCTCCCTCTGTGATCCCTCTCTTTTTTCCAGACTTGCTCACAATTCTGGGAGATTTCTAAACGGATTTCTAATCCAGCAGACAAACCCCAGCTTTCTGGTCTCTCTCTCTCTCTCTCTCTCTCTCTCTCTCTCTCTCTCTCTCTCTCTCTCTCTCTCTCTCTCTCTCTCTCTCTCTCTCTCTCTCTCTCTCTCTCTCTCTCTTTCTCTCTCTCTCTCTCTCTGTGTGTGTGTGTGTGTGTGTGTGTGTGTGTGTGTGTGTGTGTTTTCTACTCATACACAGCAGTAACTCCTCTCTTCTACCATCTGCATTCTCCTTTTGACCTCTATTCTTCCTGTCTTCCTCCTCTCTGCTGAACCATCTGTCACTCGCTGCCCTTTTTTCCTCTTTGCTTCTTCTCTTCTGCACATTCCAACTCTTTAAAGGGCTGGTGTGTGTGTTACCTTTTGATAATAAACTGAAGTAAATGCATGTTTATTACACTTTTTACCAAAAGTGTTGAAAACTTTTACAGTTGTACTGTTTAAGCACCTCAGGACCTTATTATCATAAAGATGAAGTCATATGAGCATCATAATGTGTAAAATGAGTTTAGTGGCTCACTTTAGTGGCCCACCCGCTTCTTAAAAAACCGAGTCTCGACCCCTCTCTCCATAGCAGCTTCAGACCCATCTCTAAACTTCCATTCATCTCCAAGATCTTGGAAAAGGTTGTGGCTAAACAACTCACAGCTGCTCTTGATGAACATAACATCTATGATAGCTTCCAGTCAGGTTTTCGTAGAGCTCATTCTACTGAAACAGCTCTTCTTAGGGTCTCTAATGACCTTCTGACTCACAGTGATGCAGGGGACTGTTCTGTTCTGGTCCTGCTGGACCTGACTGCAGCCTTTGACACTGTTGACTATCACCTGCTACTGGAGAGGCTGAGAGACTAGGTAGACCTATCAGGATCTGCTCTGGAGTGGTTCTCCTCTTTTCTCTCTGAGCGCTCCTTTTCTGTGGCTGTCTCCAAGTTTAGGTCCTCCACCATCTCCCTTACCCATGGTGTCCCACAAGGTTCTGTGCTGGGGCCTTTGCTCTTCCTCCTCTATCTGCTTCCTCTTCAGCACATCCTGAGCTCCTTCAAAGGAATCTCCTACCATCTTTATGCAAATGACATCCAACTGTACATCTCCTTCAAGCCCCATGAGATGTCTAAGCTGCAGCTGCTTAGACTCTATCAAAACCTGGATGGCTGGGAGCTTTCTTCAGCTGAATGAAGATAAGACTGAGATCCTCATCTGTGCCCCAGACAAGCTGGTTCCCAAAGTCAGAGACTCTCTTGGTAAGCTTGCTTCTCACACCAAACCTTCAGTCAGGAATCTTGGCGTGACCTTTGACCCAGCTCTCACCCTGGATTCTCATGTCAGTTCTCTGCTTCGCTCTTCCTTCTTCCATCTCAGGAACATTGCTAAGCTGAGTCCCATTCTGTCCCGCTCTGAACTTGAGACAGTTATCCACTCCTTCATCTCCTCATGCTTAGACTACTGTAACTCTCTTTTCACGTGTCTGAGCAGAACCTCCCTGAACCATCTACAGGTGGTTCAGAATGCTTGTGCTCGGCTTCTGACCAAGTCCTCCAAACACACCCACATCACCCCGCTTCTCCTCCAGCTTCACTGGCTGCCGGTCAACTTCAGGGTTCATTTCAAGATCCTGGTTCTGGTCTATAGGGCCGTACATGGACAAGCACAACCATACATTGGTGATCTTCTTACACCCCCAGCAGGTCCCTGAGGTCCAGTGACCAAAGCCTACTGGTTGTGCAGCACCAGGCTAAAGACCAAAGGTGACAGATCATTTGCTGCTGTGGCCCCCAGACTCTGGAACTCTCTCCCCCTGAGCCTGAGATCAGTGGACTCAGTGGTCTCCTTTAAAAAGCAGCTGAAGACTCACCTGTTCAAGCTGGCTTTTGTATGACCTTCTTCACCACTCTCTCTTTATTCTGCTCTCCCCACCTATTCCACCTTCCTCAGGAACCACTGCTTTCCCTTTTTCCTATTCACTCTCTTTCTTAACATTTTTTATCACAATTGTCTCTTTTTGCTCATTTAAAATATATTTTAAACATTTTCTAAATGCTTTTTATATTTTTACATTTTTTGTTTTTGTGAAGCGCCTCATGATTTTTATCTTGAGAGGCGCTATAGAAATGATATTTTCTTCTTCTTCTTCTTCTTCTTCTTCTTCTTCTTCTTCTTCTTCTTCTTCTTCTTCTTCTTCTTCATGATATTTATCTTCAAGAGGCTCTTTCACAGGCTCATGAGTTTCAAAGTGAGAAGATCATCTCTGAAGCCGTGGCAACATGAAGCACTGTCTCCTCTCCTGGTTTCTCAGAGCTCAGGGTATCTTCTCAGATCAGTTCATCTTAAATGAGCAGGAGTCTGGAAAAGCTGTGAGTTTCTGTTCACCATAATGCCAACAAAACTGTCTTTGTTTAATCTTTTGTTTTTATTTAAAAAAAACAACCTGTTATTGTGTCCGTGTGCTTTTTAATGAATAAAAAATAATCAAACAACAACGTTTTGCTGGAACTTTAAAACTTCTGCTGAGTAACAAAAGTAAACAACAATAAAAACACACGTACAATCAGACTTTCAGACCAATAATATTAAACCCCAGCCTCAATATGGAAGTTGAAGCTGATAAACAGAACAAAACAAAAACCAAGTGCCCTCCAGTGGTTGGTTCCAGTACAGCCTTTAAGCCCCAGCCCCTCCATGTACATGAGCGGGACATTGTCCTGAATAAAATGTAAAAAGGTCTAAATTAAATGTGATAATGAGGCTCTTCCCTGCAGTTGTACTATGTGTTTGGTTTGGTGTTGTTCTGTCTCACGCATGCTGTTGGTTGTGTTTGAGCATTAGCCAGCGCAGGTTCCACTCATCAAAATAAACATAGCAGAAGTGACAAAATACATAAAGAGTAGAAGGAAGCACAACAGGAAAATAGTCATTCATTAAGTTCAAAACTGGTTTGGGTGCAGAAGCATGTGCTGCTGTTCAACATAATTTAGCTGTTGACAATCAGTTTCAAACACTGTAGACCAAAAAAGTGCAGGGAAAATCATTTTAATAATAATTAATGGGAACATAGTCAAATGTTTTACTAACAAATCTGTCATTGCAGCCTTTTTATTACTACATATTTTTAGAAAAAGGGAATTTGCTGTTGAAGCATCACCACTTCTCTGAATTATTTTTATTCCCAGGGCAGAAAAACACATTGATTACTAATGTCTGACTGAGCTGCTACAGCGGCCAGTCTGCTAAATCCTCCTCATTAAGTCCTAAACAGACAGAAAAAAAGTTGTTCAGTAAAGATGAGATTTATTTTTAAAGAAGAAGGTCTAATCTGTTTTAGTCACCGCTGAGACGCTTTGATCCCTGCACTGTTTACCCACCCACACAAGGAGTACCTGTGTATCTTTTCTTGTGTACTTCTGTCTACTTGCATTATTACATTATTCTAAAGGGTGTCATTCATTATTTGCCTGCCAGCCCACTTCCTGTAGCAAAACGTAGTCACCTGATGAAACACACCCTCAGATGGAAGGTGGTGTCTGCCCGCAGTATGCGTGTTGCTCTCTGTCTGAGTAGTTAGAGCTGAAATTGCCAATAAATAGTGTCCAGTGGCCTTCAGCATCACCAGCAGGGAGAGATTTGTGCCCTCGCACCTGATTGGCCCACGCCCGAGGAAGAGAACAAACCATGTCGTGAATCAGGGAACACTGTGAGGACACCGAATGTGTTTCTTTCTGGGGCAATCACACTTGTAGCTCATTGTCAAACTACTGTGTGTATATTTAAGCATGTGTTTACGAGAGGAAGAGAAAGTGTGTGTGTGTGTGTGTGTGTGTGTGTGTGTGTGTGTGTGTGTGTGTGTGTGTGTGTGTGTGTGTGTGTGTGTGTGTGTGTGTGTGTGTGTGTGTGTGATACTTTACCAGCTGATTGAGACGCCAGCAGTGCCGAGCTGAGCCTATGGATGACAGATGGGTGTTAAAGGCCACGGGAGCAGCCATGATTTAAGTATACACCATATGTCTGCATACACATGCCTGGCTGCCAAAGCTGTCATATTATAATCCTGCCTGTGCTTACAAACCCCCCAGCACCAATTTTCACCTTCAGCACTGCCAAATAAAGTCTAGTGTTATCAGGAGTGAGTATCATTCATGCCATCTATTGGAAACTGTATGCATATTGTGAACTTTGCATCAATACAAATACTCACTTGTAAGTCGCTTTGGACAAAAGCATCTGCTAAATACATAAACATAAACATACAAATAGAAGTATCTACAGACTGAACACCTCTAAGTACTTTTGATTTTGCTATGAAGACTATGTCAATCGTTTTTCTGTGGTGCTGTGTGGACACTGTTAACGTTTTATTGTTCCTCTGTAGTATACATATTACAAAGCAGTCATTCTCAAACTCACCCACCTGTTACACAAGGCATGAATTGGTGCCTCACAATAGTGTAGAAGCAGGCGTACATTACTGACTAATCAGTGAGCAGAGCTTAAAGCCAAACACTTTTTATAATCTGGGAGGAAGACTTTTGTTTTGCTTGTGCACATAGTGTACACACTGGTTACGGAGTTCTTCAAAGGTGTCCTACCGGCACATTGTCCAGTGAGGAAGCTGAGTCTGAGGACTTTGGGTCACACTTTCCCATCTCTGAAGCTGAGGTCACTGAGGTGGTCACAAAGCTCCTTGGTGGCAAGGCCCTGGGCATGGATAAGATCTGCCCAAAGTTCCTGAAGGCTCTGGATGTTTCTGGAGAGTGCGTGGGAATTCGCCCAACTAACTCTACGTGTGTTTTGTAGATTTGCAGAAAGCTTTCACCCAGGTCTCCCAGGGGTACTTTGGGAGTATGGGGTACCAGAATGTCTGATACGGACTGTTAGTTCCCTTTATCACCAGTGTCACAGCTCGGTCCAGAGTTGGTCTTGTTCCCGGTGAGAGTTGGACGATGCCAAGGCTTCTCTTTGTAGACAGGATTTCTAGGCACAGCCAAGGTGTTCAAGGGTTCTGTTTTGGTGGCCTAAGGATCAAGTCTCATCAGAACGTGATGTTCAGCTTTTGCTGGTGCGATTTGCAGCCCAGTGTGAAGCAGCTGGGATGAGAGTCAGCTCATTTAAATCTGAGACCATGGTCTTGAGTCGGAAAAGGGTAGAAAGCCTTCTCCAGGCCATGGCCAAGGTCCTGCCTCAAGTGGAGGCGTTTCAGTATCTGAAGGTCTTGTTCACTAGTGAGGGAATGCTGGAGCTAATGATTAATAGGCGTATTGGTGCTGTGTCTGCAGTGGTGAAGAGAGAGCTGAGCCAGAAGGCAAAGCTCTTGATTTATTGGTCCATCTATGTTCCAACCCTCATCTATGTTTCACAAACTTTGGGTAGTGACCGAAAGAATGAGATCACAGATACAAGCGGCCGAAATGAGTTTTTATCCTGAGGGTGTCTGGGCTCTCCCTTAGAAATAGGATGAGAAGCTTGGTAATCTAGGAGGGGCCTCGAGTAGACCTGCTGCTCCTCCACATTGAGAGGAGCTATTTGAGGTGGCTCTGGCATCTGATTAGGAAGCACCCTGGACGCCTCTCTGGTGATGTTTTCTGTGAACGTCCAACTGGCAGGAGACCTACAGGAAGACCCAGGACACTCCGAAGGAACCAAGTTTCTCAGTTGGCCAAGGTACACTGGGATTTTCCCAGAGGAGCTGGCCCAAGTGGCTGGGGAGAGGGATGTCTGGGCCTCTCCGCAACCCATCCCCAGATAACTGTCTGGATTAGGCTTAGCCCAATAATTTCACCTTCTTCTGAACAGAGCTTTGAGATTTTTGGTTGTAGACCTGATGCTGAAGGACAAGGCAGTGGAACAGCTGTTTACTGAGAGGTGAGACAGGTAGGTTCCATATTTGATTTGTGTTTATAATATGTAGGGTATGAAAGCCATGGAAAACAAAGGTCATGACACTGGCCAAAGACAGTGCCCGAGAAGCTGAGCTTTCCAAACCAAAACACAGGCACTGATAATGACCTCGCCATCTGGGAGCCGCCGTAACAAAATCCCTGCTCCTCCCTTATCTGTTCTGCAGTCACAAGACTCCTGGAGAAGACAGATCATATTCTTTCTATTCTATTATTTCCCCACTTTACAGATTAATTACAATCATATTCTGTTTTATACAATGATTGTTTTACCTAAAGTGAATTTAATAAGACTTGATTGCTTTACAGTAATGATGAATCGAAATGCCTTGTTTCAGATCTTAAATACACCAAACAAATCCACTTGATGAGTTAATGATGATTTAATTATCAACCATGTCACATTTTAATATCAGTATATTAACAATGACAGTTATATTTAGATCCCACAGAGTAAGAAAAATATGTTCTAATAAGCCTCTTACAAAGATGTGATGTCAAGGGACTTTGTTAATGCCTAATACATTTTCTGGCCTCTGATCCAACACTGACCCTTAAAAGAGGGAGTCACTTCCTCTGTTACTGAGTTCCTGTGAAAATGCTGAAGGAGCATCTCTTGTGAGGTCCAGCCGGTCTCACAATACAACACTTTTAGCAGTGTAGAACCGCCCTTTTCAGGATCAAACCACTATTTGTTTTAACCTGCAACACTTTATCAGCTGCTAATAACTTCATCAGCCTCCTATAGATGCCCAGAGTGTATCTCTTGACTAGCTGTGCAGATTCAGAGGAAGCTACAGCCTTTGATAACCCAGAAGTCAAAACAACTCACTTGCTGAGAAGTTTTAGTAACCAGCCGGATTGCTGAGAACTCTCATCACACCATATCTTCACACTGGCGTTGGATGGGTTATGACTAATGTGTAAACTTAATGACATCACTAAATTCAGCCAGATTATTCTTATTATTCCAGACATCACTCTTTCCTTAGACACTTAATTAGACATTAATAACATATTAGATCATGTTTCTTCAGAGTTGGTTATTGTCTCAGTTGATTTTTCCTTGAGTAATCATTTATATACAGTTATCCTGTATAACCATTAGTCGTAGAAATATAGTAATGCAATCATTTTTATAAAACATATTTTTGCTTCTGTGTCAAATTATTGGTAAATGTTGGTTCTCTGGCATACCAAATTACCTATTTCCGGTGTCAATCTGATATTAAATGTTCAATAATATTAATGATTCATAGTTTTACGGAACATTATATGTTGTTAAATACCTTTCCTATTTTACTGACAGTTTAATAATCGTGACCACTTGCAAAACTTTACATAAACACAAACACAATAGAGATTAAAACACAACTCAGTGTTATAATAAGATGCTTGATTTCATCTGTTGGAGGATATGCACCAAAGCTGTTAACGTAGACCAGAAACAGAGCAGGAAACAAATGTTTGCAACGTCTGGACATGTTTAGTTTTTACCAAACCACACTCGGCTGTTTATGCTCAGTAACGACCAGGCACGTGCAAAACACCATAAGCAATAATACTGGTGATTTGCAACCATAGACACAGTGATTTGCACATTTCACTGTTTAAACCACAGAAAACATCTCTGTGGAAAAAGACCGAGCTCTAACCATTTTTCAAGGGAAAGTTGTACCCAGATGTATCAACATTTATATGTCTGCATTTCTGTGGTGTGTGCAGTTGAAGCTAGAGGATGGCTTCTTGCTGCACATGTTCTTCCCATCTGCCAGGCACTGCTGAACTCTTCTCTGTGCCAACAAGCAACAGCTCAGCAGAAAATAGTTCCCTTATTATTAAGTTAAATGACACAAAAACACTGTAGAAATGTTATGTTTTGTTGTTGCAAGCTTAAATTGTCATGTTTTTCTGACCTACTGAAGTCTCACACAGTTTTCCACCTTGTCACCCTGGGATTTCTACCTATGATTTGAAGTTTGATTAACAGTGAATGCATTGTCTAGCATCAGACACTTAATGCACCAGACAGAATGACAGTAATTTGAAGATGTCCTCTTGCAATGTCAGACTCAAAATGTTTTCATCCAATGTTAAAAGGCAGTCGATATGCAGCAATCCCCCAATCACAGTTGTCATTTGCAGAAGCAGACCAGGAGGGGTTGTGATAAATCCAACCCTTTGTGGGAGACTCACGTTTTCCAGATTTCAGAGGCTATTTTACACATCAGTCAATGATATAGTGCATGGTGATTGGTTCAATCTGCACACACAAGTAAAGACAAAAGACTTCTGATCTATCAGCCAATAGTTGAAGATGTTGCCCCAGCTTTGCTCACCTGCTGGATCAGCAGCATTAGCCCTTAGCAGCTCACCCAGATGCTGATTAGCTTCTCTTCTGAGTAAATAGTAATGAACCAAGAGGGATTTCAAATTAAAAGTGTTGTAAAATCACTCTTCTATATTACTACACTATATCAGAAGTAAATGTGCAGATGTAAAAGTAATATTTACCAAACAAACTCCAAGTTTCCAAGCAGAATTTCCTCATGGAGTCTTGAATCTACTGTGGCTGTAGCCTGGAGCAGATGCTGTTGTGGACACCGTCTCACCTCCTAGTTGTCCCTCTCTGTTGAATGCCTCTGATGGGACAGCAGTGGGATTCAGCTCGACCTTATCCTTGATTTTGAAACCCATCTTCTGCTCACTCCAGTCACTTTCATTGTAGTCCTCCTTGTGAAATGCACACCACACACTACAGAGCTAGCACACTCCTTGCGATGAAATCTTGCCATCCAACTTGATCAAACCTCACCCACACTCGAAACAGAAATCTATGAACTCATGTCCAGGCAGACAGGCGTTGGAACAACCTCCACATAAGTAAACTTTCACCATTTTGAATGATTTTGGTACTTTTGAGGGCTTTATACTAACGCTGTGGTGATAGTGGTAGTCTCCGCTGTCCTGCCCCTCCTACGTCACGATGGCACGTGACAGAAATTTGTAAGATTTTGGTTGAAGATGCCTTTTTGCACAGTTAAAGACAAATTATAACATCTGAGAGTTATTCAAACACTGAAAAGTGTGATCAACTTAATTTTTTCACCAAATAGAAAGATGTTTGTGATTTTAAAACAACTTAAAATATGGACTTTAAGTTGTTTGTTTTCTAAATAAGGCCCAAGAACTGTTACTTTGTTTCTTGCAGTTCATCAACTTGAAAGAAGGAATGCTTACTTGCTCTCTTTAATTAGGCCCGAGCAGCGAAAGTGCTGCGAAGGCCTATTGTATCTGCTCTGTTTATTTTTCTTCCCCCAAGTAAATTGGCTTTTTGGAGGCCTTAACATACCCGAAAACTCAGGAACTTTTGCACACGTCAGACGTGGTGTAAAATTTTGTATTTTAAAGGTCCCCAAAAAATTCGCAATAAAACTAGGTCCACAACGCCCCCTAGAATGTGAAAAATACCCCCCTCCACATAGCTTAGTTTATCGTACAGTTTCTAGGGTCCGCTTCCGATTGATTTACTAAATTTTTTTTTCGCACGATCGTCTCGAAAGATGTGAGAAACTGCTCAGAAGGGATGGGCGATCAAACAGAAAAAGTAAAACTGACGTTTCGAATATGCTAAGGGGGCGTGGCCAGGCATCGAATTTCGACTAACGCCAAAAAAATATATAAATGGCTATAACTTCATACTCGAATAGAGTTACAAAAATTTCTGTGGTCGTTTGACATCCAGCCACAGAATAAATTGAATGGCCGGATGATGACGTCACACAAGCCCCGCCCTCTCAGGACCAAAAAGGTCAAGTTTTACTGTGATAGGTCCCAAATCCCCCCATTTCACTTAATTACCACAAATTTGTAGCTGGTAACTCAAGACAAGTGGGTGTTTCTTGGCGTCGCTTTAAAAAAGAGGGCAGGGCTGTGGTGGCACAGCAAAGTCAGGTGTACCGCCATGGCCATACGTTTGCCTCCCATTTCGTCATTTCTAAAGATATTGCCACGAAACGTCTGGTGAGGGATCCTAGTCTGGCCCCCCAAAAAATCTGATGTGAAAATCTGGTGGGCATGGCCTATTTTTTCAATAGCACCCCCTAGGACCATTAAAATTGTCAGCCCCAAGCCATGCTATTACTGAGGATTACAAAATTTGGTACACTAATGTGGTGTCTCAGGACCTACAAAAAAGTCTCTTGGAGCCAAGGGCAAAGTCGCACAGGAGGTCAGCCATTTTGGTCCAGGTACTCGATTTAGTGGTTTTCGCACACGTTTGGAGAATAATGCCCCGTCGCCCTTTTCACGATCAACCTTCAAACTTCTGTTATATACTCTTAAGCTATAGGGGGAGAAATTTGACCGTCAGATTTTTCAAAAGTTGAAAGGTGTGGGCTGTCACGAGCGTGTGGCGAGGTGAGCTGAGGTGAGGCAAGGATCCACACGCGGGGAGGAAAACAGGCAGACAGGTGAGGACTTCTAACATCGATTTATTAGATACACACACTGGAACACTTAAACAATGACACGACAGGGAACACAGAACAGAAGGGGTTTAAATACAAGAGGAGCGGGAGCTATGGTGATTGGGAAACAAGAGGCAGGTGGGAGCAATTAACGGAGAACAGACAAAACCTAAGAGTAGACAGGACAGGGCGTGACATGGGCTTGGCTATCCTCAAACTTTGACCTGTTGCCACTCCACTCTTTTTTCACAGCTCCCTATTGGACTCCTTTCACCCAATCACCAGCAGTCTCTGGCAAATAGTAGTAGACAAGTTGAGGTTACTTGGTGTCCAGTATTGGCAGATTTCATAAAAAGGCGGGGCTTTGGGAGCATGGCAAAATTCGCCATCACGTTTGCCTCTCATTTCCTCAGTTATCATGATAACGCCATGAAATCTCTGGTGAAGGGATCCTAGTCTGATCCCCAATAGAAATGTACGTGATAGGTTGGTGGGCATGGCCCATTTTCTGAAATAGCATGCCCTAGAACTGTTAAAATTGTCAGCCCCAAGCCGTGCTTTAATTGAGAACTATGAAATTTGGTACACTAATGTAGTGCCTTGGGACCAACAAAAAAGTCTCGTGGAGCCAAAGTAAATGTCGCAGAGGTAGTCGGCCATTTTGGTCCAAGTACTCCATTTAGTGGTTTTCGCACACGTCGTTTGGAAAGTGATGCCCCTTCGTCCTTTTCACCAGTCGCCTTCAAACTTCTGCCATATACTCAAGACATAGGGAGAAAAATTCAACCGTCTGATTTTTCAAAAGTTGAAAGGTGTGGGCGTGGCTAAGCCTCAAACTTTGACCTTTCACCATTACATTACTTGACTTAATAACTCCCATGTGCATGATCAGATCTATATCAAACTTTGTCTGTGTGATCACTGACCACATCTCAAGACAATGACAATGTGGACAGCTGACATCACCTAAGTCCTACCCCCTGACAACAGAAAGTCTATTGTTTTATGGTGAATTGCCCATATTTGTCCCCTCGACACTAAGGTCATGCACTGTCTTCATGATGCTGTAATGACCATTCAGTTCTGATAGCTTTCCAGAAAGGGAGGGGCTTTGATGCCATGATGAATTCTGGCTTGATGCCGTGACCTTACATTTTACTGTAACTTCCACAAACAGCCTCCGATCTGCACGAAACTGAACATGGCAATGAACAATCATGCCCTTTAGCAAATGAAGCACAGACGGTTGGTGAACGTTGTGTAATATCACTACAGCGCCCCTACATACCTTTAAAACTTTAATAACTCCTGCAGATGAGGTCACTACTGCACCAAACTTGCTATGTGTTACTTTATTAACTTCTAAAGACAAGGCCAGAATGGCATTATACTTGGCTTGTGTCATCACATGACTGCACCAAACACATTGATGTGGTTGTTGGTTCAAATCTCTTTGGCTCCACCCCCTTTCAGCTCTCTGGCTCTAGAAAGCACATGCAACGTCCATCCTTGACTCCCCAAGAGTACCTCAATGGGATTTTTATGTAATTGGTCACATCAACCCCTAGATAAGATTAAAAGTTAATTACTTCCTAATACAAGGTCAGAATAGCATTAAACATGGTTTGTGCCATCACGTGACTGCACCAAATACATTTATGTGGTTGTTGGTTCAAATCCCTTTGGCTCCACACCCTTTCGGCTCTTTGGCTCTGGATAACACAACCAACGTCTGATTGATGCCAAACTAACACAAAACCATCTTTGTCAACCAAAGCTGACCTCAATGGGTTTTTTCTGTAGTTGGTCACAGCGCCCCCTAGATAACTTTAATCTTCAACAGGGTGACGGTGGCACAGGAGTTAATTGCTCGCCCCGTAACCGGAAGGTTGCAGGTTCGAGCCCCGCTCAGTCTGTTGCTGTCGTTGTGTCCTTGGCCAAGACACTTAACCCACGTTGCCTGCTGGTGGTGGTCGTTTGCTGCTTGTAGCTTTAATTTAGCTTGAATTTCACTGCTAGCCATAAACACATACCAATTAAAGCCCTGATTTAGTTCATGTCATAAAACAAAAAACAAAAAAAGATAGGTAACGCTTCCGTTTGCAGTAGTGTAATTATTAAATACTTACATGGTAATTACATAGTGAGTTATAGTGTATTTTTGTTTTTGAGATCTTAAACAGTTTTTACCATGTAACACAGGTTCAATTCTAGGTTTTATTTTTATTAATCATTCCCAGTAAATACTGCTTTACACAATAATTACATTGTATTACAATTATACACTTTAATTACACAATAACTTACTATGTAATTACCATGTAAGTACTTAGTAATTAGGGGACTGTGAAAGGAGGCCTTACCAAAACATGATAGTTTTTATTTACGCAGACAGATCTTTGGATGACCTCAGTTTGGAGGAATGCATATCTAATGATTGGTTTAAGAAGTGAAAAGCTGGTGGGAGCCACTGAAGTGAAGATGTAAAACACCATTTGGGTGAAACATTCATGGACATGTATGTAATTTTACAGATCTAACTCTGATTACTCATTTCTAATTATTGTGAAATAAATAAATAAACCATTTTGACCAGAATGGAGACTCTACATCATGTTGGTAATACCTCTGCAAATAGATTTCCCAATTAAAATAAGGAATTGTCTTCCCCACTAAAATTATGCGTTTTTTATCAAATCAGTAAGTAAATGAAATTGTGTTGTGTTTTTAGGAGTTGCTATATTTTTAGTCTTGTTATAGTTTGCTAGCAAAATGTTCATTTACTTTTTCATTTTTCCACAAAAGCCATCATTAAAAAATTGGAAATTGCTTTATTTTGTTGGACTCCCGATCAGCAGTATTACTGAACAGACAGACCCCTTCTGTCTCTCCTCTGACTTTGTGATGCTCCCCGAGCAGTGTCAGAGTCAGCCAAGAGAAGGTGATGTGTGGTATTTAAATAGATGAAATATTAATAAAGTCAGCCAATTAAAATGGGGGCTGGAAAAGTGTCCCAGGTATTCAGAGCAGACATCAGCACAGCCTTAATAAGATGATTTCCATCAGCCATAGTCAGACATCAGCGGTAGCCACAGCCAGGGACAGAGAGCCAGAGCGGAGGGGGACGGAGTCAAATCGCTGTATCGGTGTGATGTGAGTCAGGTGGAGGAAGAGAAGCAGGCTGCTCAGAATGAACTGACAATGGATCATGTACTGCAGAGATTATGAAAGAGCTTTTTATTGTGTTTGCAGGTGTGTGTTACAAAACCACACAAGAGGGGAGGCACTTGGGTCCTTTAACTCGATTCAGCTGTCCTAAACAGTAGCTGCACAAAAATCCTGAGACTGAAACACAGTGTAAAGAATGACTCGTTTGCATCTTACTTTATGAACCATAAAATGTGATATTCCATAAAAATATGAAATATCAATCTGATGGATCTTTGAATATTTTAACCAGAAGATTGGAACTTTTTATTGCAGGGATTAAGCGACACTTCGTATTAACTCCATGGAAAGAGAGAGTCAGGTTTAAAATAGTTAAGAAATGTATTTCTACACAATTCTAAACAAGACTAACTTTAACACCCTGTGTACTGATGGATTAAGGTGGAGTGAGACGTGATGAATGATGGTGTGTGTGTGTGGAGTGTTATTCAGAACCAGCGGATCCAGAGAAGCAGTTAGTTCTGAGTGGGAGTGAATGTTTCTCTCTAAACTTTAGTAAGAGATTTATAACACACATGAAACGCCATCTGTCGGTCTACGTACCCAAGGGAAGCCTCCAATCAGATCCAGAATGCCGAGGTCCTTGTGGACCCTCTTTGGTACCGAAGCCGGTAGAAAAGCAGCAGTGCCGACCAAACTAGTCTTGGAATGCTTCCAGGTCACGTCAGGTTATCACTGGCGTCTCCGAGACCCTGAAGGGGTCGTGAGGTTCAGCTTTTATTCTGAAGGAACCGTTGCAGTCAGGTGTAACTTGCAACAGATTTATCCAGCTTTTCGAGGTTCTTTTTGGCTGAAGAGGAAGTCCGGATGGCCTGTCCGAGACTTCTCTAGAATGCTTTGAACTAAAGAAAAGGTGGCGTGGAATAGTTTTTATAATCGTCATATTTTGGTTTACTGGCGAATCAGAATTTGACATGCAAAAAGAGGGTTTATACGAAACCCCACAGAAAACCACACCTAGCCCCAGAAATGAAGGTTCTGATTGGCTCAGTCAAAAGGAAATGTGTCGTGTGACTTTAGCATTACGTGTCATTAGTGTCTAGTGCAAATGTCCAAGATTATAACTTGTAAAATACTACTGATCACAGGATTATGATCTCAAGTAATATGTCATTTCACAGATTGAACATTGGGCTCACATTATTATTGGTAATTAACAAAGTTGTTGATTATGTATTTATCAAAATAGTTCTTGTCTTTGCTTGGTAACAAAGGTGAAGCAGTTCAGATGAGCAGAGTGCATGAAAGACCTTGGCCACTATCTCATGTAGTTTAGCCTGTCAGAGACTTTTTGTCTCTGCTCGAGCAGACGCAGCAGATCATGACCTTTAGGTCATAAACAGGACATTCATGACACTACAACAGATTATCTTTTTGTTGTTCTTTAGTTTGTTCTTTCCTCCTCTGTCTCAACGCGGTTCCCTCTAATGCATCAAAGAAATGAGAAACGGGAGTTTTGCCAGGATGTTGCTCGGATAAATACACAAACACACACACGTGCATGCAGAAGCACACTCTATTACTCGACATTTGCTTTCAACTGTTTTATGTTTCAAACATTAAAAAACTGTACTGTAATGAATAAAAACCGTTCCCGTGAGACAAGATAACAGTGGGGTTTAAATGTCTTAGATTTAGCGATCAGTGAACGTATCGAGTAGCTCCACACTGATGTGTGCTGCTGATTTTTTCCCTGACTCATCAACACTAAAGGACACACAGCTCATCCTGTCACACTCTTCTTTATCTGCAGACACTCTTTATCCTCTTTTACATACCCAGCTGCTGCTATTCTTAGCAGGGGGGATACACAGTGTGTGTGTGTGTGTGTGTGTGTGTGTGTGTGTGTGTGTGTGTGTGTGTGTGTGTGTGTGTGTGTGCGTGTGCGTGCGCGCGCACGTGTACTGGATGCGGAGACCCTAGATAGACATTAATGAATTAATCGAAAACGCTTCCTAAGTATTTCCAGTTCATAATGTCCGCTACAGCAAACTGACCTTAGAAAATCTTGCAGCTGTGGAGTTAAATTAACAGTGGTTGTACCTGAAAGTAACTTTCTAGACTTCCTTTTGACTAAATGACACAGTAATCATAAAAGTTTTTTTTTTCTTTTTCAATTTTCCACCTAAAACAGAATAAACAATGTACACATATATTTATAAAACATATCAACATTTAGGCCTGAACCAGATTAGATTATAAATCTGGGATAAGGGTTTTTATTTGTAACACAAGAGATCAGCATCTGCCAATTCTTATGAAATCTGTCAGCAGAGCCTCAGATGGAAAATGCAAAATTCTCCTAACCTAAAAATTGCTGCGAGGATAAACTCGGCCATTATTTATTTATTTATTTACACACTTACTTATTCCTTGACCTCACAGCAGCTTTATCCCACCCAGTCCTCCTTAACCACTTAGCCTTGATGGTGTAGAGAACCTGGCTAGGCTCTGCCAATTATGTAGTGTAATGGTTTATGCTCTTTTATGAAAGAGGAACCATTCTACATATTAATTCGGAATATTAATTTTTGATAAATTAATAACCAATTTTTATAGGGTTAAGAAGATTCAAAGGTTGTTTTCATCGATAAACTGACAATAATATCCGTGGGTCTGTGTTTCAGTTCAATGAAGAGACAAGTTTGAAAATTAAAAGTTTTAATTCTTCAAATTAATCTAATGATTTTGAAATGACAAACATAGGAAATAACAATCAACATTGGCAACTTTGTCGGACAATCTTTAACAGTTGATATTTTAAGCTTGCTCAAATAGACCTTGTGTTGGATGTGCTGAAGATTGAGAATGATGTGATGTGATTATGGATGCGTGTGTTCGTCTGAATTTGCTTCAGGAAGAAACAGGTGTCTGAGTGAAAAGTGATGGTTTGAATAAACTTAGCTTTTGTTGGAAAACAATAGCATCAGAACGCTATCTATTGTGGACTGCCTCACCGACTTAGGACCCTCTTTTAGATCCGGGACGTCAAAGGAGGATGTTTCATCCAGGCACCTTGGCTGGCAGAGAAGACGAAGGTGTCTGACGCTCCGGTCCAGAGTTGACCTCGGTACACGTAATGAAGCATTTGTAGATGCGCTTTCTTAAGTTTAAATTACTCAGAAATCAAAAGACTCTGGACGAGTCTGCGTTAGCGGTTGCAATTCAGCTATTCTGTCTGGCTTGACAAGAATAGTGAAGGGGGGGGGGGAGACAAGAGCTGGTGGGGCTCCGTTCCCCCGTTAGCATTTGTTACACGTCCTCTCTCTTTCATTGTCAAACGCAAACTGAATAACAAGACTGAAAACTTACCAAAAGCCTTTCTCTTCTCAAAGCAAAACTTGTGCGTCAGCAAATGTGTTTTGAATTTACTGTGAGAGTGTGTATGAGCGAGTGTGAAGGTCACCACTAAAACATCTTCAAAACATTACTTAATTAAGCATTGCTTCATTATAGTTATTATGATTACCCAAAGCATAATAATCATTCATTTGATTAAAACACATTTATAATGAGCAAAGTGATCAAATGATTATTTAACATTTAAAGTAAAGAAAAGGAAGTTTAAGACTTTGTTATGTTATGACTAGCTTCCATGAGAACAACATCTTCTGGCACTGCAGGTGGCAGATGTTATGGTTTGCGGCAGACTCTTGCAGACTTCATGTCGGCAAAGGTCTCACTCTGTGGGTGAAAGTTCTGCGCGACCCAGCTTTGACCCAGCCGGGCCAAGTACAACCTTTGGCACAGAAAACCCATATTTCCTCACGTTACAAATCCCCCCTTTCGCTACGACATGGTGGTCAAGCAAAAACCACCTGACGTCGTGACCTCAATAACGTGATGTACTCATGAAGGAAGACATTGCCATGTTCTAGATGAAGGCAGGAGTGATGAAGCGTCTCCACAGGTCTTGTGTAGAAAGGAGTATATCCTGATCAGATGATTAAGGCCAAAACTGGTGCAAATCATTGTAAAGTAATCCACGTAGGAAATCTTGAAAGCAAAGCTATGTCAATTGCAATAATGTAAAGGTATTCAAAAGGATAAGGTCAGCTTGTGTGTCAACACGGAGCTGGGCAGGTGATGTAATCCTCGGGCGTAGTCCAGACGAAGTCCAGCGCAGACCTCGATACGTCTCGAACCACGACCAAAGCCCCATGCGACAGGAACCAGGTGGAGGAAGGTGAAGACGACCCTCTGGTGGCGGAGACCCCCATGGAATGGAAGCAGACATCGAAGGCCAGACGAGCTCGGAGAAGGAGACAAAGTGAGACAGCCCATACGATAGATTGCGTTTGATGCAAATCAAAGAAATTAATCAAAACCTATCTATGGGTGCCTCTGGGAAAATGTGAAGGCATTTTGTGAACTATCTAAAGAAGAAATGTTCTGCGCCCTGTTCTACATGTCATGCAAAAACATGCTGCAGAGAAAACACAAATAAAAGAAATTAAATCCTAACTGATATGTGACAATCAGCAGGCTGCACTGATTAAAGGCATATATATATATATAAAAATGAAAATGAAGGGCAAATTGGCTTGTAGCCCTTTAAGGGAAATTTTAACAAGTTAAAATCTGTAATCAAATATAATCACTCTACACAAAGCACTATTAAAAGATAGAGATGTAAATCAGTTCCAAAAATGTAAATCAATAGGTTAGTAGTCCCTAAAAATGTGAGTTAGTAACAGGTGTCCTGGCTGAAGGCAGGCAACCTGAAAAAAAAACTCAAAGGATATCACATTTGTTAAGAATTCATCCAACAAAGAATCGAGTGAATTTGTAACGTTCCACCAGGTAGTGGAAAATAATCCAGTCAGAATCGATTCATTCAGTAAGCGGTTTGAATCTGGTGTTGCGAACCCACAGAGAAACGAGTTTGAACTTATCTGTGGGAGCAGTGTCATAATTGATTTGGTCATCCATCCGTTTGTATCTGGTGTTACGAACCCACAGAGAAACTTGTTTGAATTTACCTGTGGGACCCGTTTGGAACTGGAGTGAAGCGGATGGTTTAGTTGTTAGATCAGAACCTGATTTTACCTGTTCAAAGTTGTTTATCAGCTTAACAGAGGCAACGTTGTTGTGATCAGAAATTGGAAATGAACTGGAGATGCGAAGACGATGCTCGCAGAACCGGAGGAGGCTCCCCACCCCCCTTTTGTTTCTCAAACTTATGCCGTGTCTGTAAGACAGGAGAAGCATAACAAACAACAGTTCTTAAGCTCATAAGAGCCTGTTCACCAAAAAGATGCACATTGTCACCTGGATCGTGCTGAAAGAGCAGGTGTTCAGATGTCCAAAGACCAAGAGGTGTTGGTCGAGGAGGTTCTGAAAAGGAGTTAGGCAAGAATGGTTGTGTCACGGGTGTCAAAGCAAACCTAGCCATGTGTAGAACCAGACACAGACATGTTGCTAGCTTTAGGAACATGTTCTGTCCTGAATACTGAAGCCAAGAATACTTTTGTTCCAAGAATGATGGAGGATCCCACACAGGAACAGAAAAACCCGGTTTAACCAGAGTAGTTACAGACTGACAAGAGCTCCACCCCGCAGAAGGTGTATCACCTATCTCCGGGTCGGAGGTCAACGTCGTCAGCTGAAGTGGTGGAAGGTCAGTGTCGATTTCTGCAATGACCCGCCCGCTCGGAGGAGGAGTTCCCCCGAACAGGTCGAAGTCCGCAACGGAAAACTCAGTGCCACTCAGCACCCCCCCTTTGTCAGGCGGGGCCCTGAGCCGAGCATCGCTGCACGCACCTACTGCTCCTGGGCCGGGAGGCCACCCCGTGCCCGTTAGAGAGGTGATCGCAGCAACCACCGAGGCTCCCTCAATATCGCCACTGACCACAGGACTACTGGAAACCGCAGGTGTTTCTGCGCCGTCGTGGTCACCTGAAAGAGAAATCGCAGGAAAGAGAGCACAGATGCCAGAGACATAGTCACACCCCTGTGAAAGAAGAAAAGAGTTGGCCACCGTGTCAGCAGAGGTCACAAACTGAGAAATGACAAGGTCATCCACAGAAAGGTCAAGATGTCCAGGCACAAACCCTTCAAATGGTAGGATGGCCACATCTGGAGGCCACAAGCGCTCCACGGCGGCGGACGTTTCCATCTCGCCCTGAGAAACAAGCAGGGTTGTGCAACTGTTAAAGATTGTCTGACAAAGTTGCCAATGTTGATTGTTATTTCCTATGTTTGTCATTTCAAAATCATTAGTTTAATTTGAAGAATTAAAACTTTTAATTTTCAAACTTGTCTCTTCATTGAACTGAAACACAGATCCACGGATATTATTGTCAGTTTATTGATGAAAACAACCTTTGAATCTTCTTAACCCTATAAAATTTGGTTATTAATTTATTAAAAATTAATATTCCGAATTAATATGTAGAATGGTTCCTCTTTCATAAAAGAGCATAAACCATTACACTACATAATTGGCAGAGCCTAGCCAGGTTCTCTACATAATTGGCTAGCTAAACCAGACTTCTATCTGCGATATATCCGATTTAATCCATTAAGAAGCTAATTTTTAACAAAATTACGCATTTTCTCTGTGTTTCACTTTGATGTCTGATTTTGAAAAACCGGAAGTTATTCCGCGCTAAAGTCACTCTTCCGGGAGACGTCCTGAGTTGGGATTTTACTGTGGAATCTTCGTCCACAAATTAACCACAAATTTCACAGATCCTGTGAGTTTTCCCATCTTCGCCCTTCGGTGAGAGGCTGGGTGAGTTGGGTCTTTCACTATATTCTTTCCACTTTGACGAGACATCGCGTCTCTGAACTCTTCAGATCGGAAATTTAATTTTCCGCTATGATTCCGCTGTGAGGAGCTAACCGCTAGCCGCTTACCTCCAAGTCTTTTACCTTCGCCTATAGGTAAAACTAAATTTCAGAATTCTCGGAAAACCCTTGTCGCGGTGTTTTTGACACTGTGTGCGAGTATTTGTGAAATCAGAGATAGATTTATCCCCGTCGGAAGTTAATTCCGTTCGTAAGACGTCTGATCCGCGTCTGTCCATTGCCGGTAAACTCGCTAGCAATAATAGTTAGCTTAACTTGCTAATATTATCTCGCTATTAGTCGGGTTACACAACGAAGAGCGCATCTGCATCCAGAGTGCGGACGCTAAAGTCCCTAAATTACCTCGTCGCTAAGGCACATTTGGTTAATCGGGCAATTTTGTCCTGGTCGCTACAGGCACTCGCTAGCTTAGCCGAAGAGCTCACTAGCCACCCCGGTTTAGACAACGGGAACGCGTCCTGGTGAACTGTCAAACCGTTCTGACGCAGCGATTCTGCGTCCTAAAATCCGCTAAACCTTTAGCGGTGGTTCTTGTAAAACGCTCCGGTGTGTAGAATCGACATTTTGCTACGTGGCCTTCCGTCGGAGTAAAACGCAACGTTTTATCCGTCAAATACCAGCACGACCGCGTAGGTTTGCACTCTATTTGGGCCGGTGAAAAGGTTCAGGCTTCAGGCCTCTGTTCTGCCGGTTCCATGCCTTTTCCTGCCATCTTGTGGTGACTTTGTGTTCCATTCGTTCTCTGTCAACAATTCCTTTTTTTATCCTGTGCCGTGAGTTGAGTTGACGCCAAGGCATGTCGGCAAAGGTCTCACTCTGTGGGTGAAAGTTCAATGCGACCCAGCTTTGACCCAGCCGGGCCAAGTACAACCTTTGGCACAGAAAACCCACATTTCCTCACGTTACAATGGGTATGAACCCTTGCCTTTCTTTTCAGTGTTTACCTTCTCCCTCTTGGTATGCAGATGACACCCTACTCTACTTTTACTCAAAACATCATACATCTTTAGCCAAACCTTCTCAAACATATTGTAAACAAAACTGAAGTTCTTGCAGTGGCACTAAATCGATCTTTATTTTCACAACTCCACTGTTGTCTTTTTTCCGCAGGTCAGGGTGTCATCCTCTCCTTCACAGCTCACAAAAACAACATCACTCAGTCTTCGTATACGTACACCTCTGTAAAATTGGCCGACTCTGTCCCTCACGTATCCCCACCACCACTGCTGTGCCCTGGTTGCATCTGACATTGACTACTGCAGTGTTCTGATCTATGGTTTACACTTAAATCCTCTATAACTTTAGCAGATTCAGAAGCCTGTGCCATTTCCAGAATCTCTCTTTTGCCCCTTTTCCTTCCTGAGATGGCTCAGTTCAGATAAAATTGACTGAGCGCACTACAGCGTGGGTTGTTTTTCCCAAGTCAAATTGAGACATGGCTCTAGTGGGTGCCCTCATCAGCGTGTGCGAATGGAGTTGGGGTGCGTTCAACATGTTCGGTATGTTGTACAAAAACACTTTGCAGCACAAAAATGGTGATGACCTTCCCCGAAATGGCTTTTTGTCAGACTCAGGACCTGGACACAGCTGATAGAAAGGTTTGAACGAACCAGTCCCTCAACTCCCTAGCCAATCAGTGACCGACAGTTGCTGACATTGTGTTTTCGAAGCAATTAACAAAGCAGGTACTGAAAAGCAAGGGCAGTGCCAGGCGGTGGCTTGGGTATGCAACAGCAATGGCATGGTTTGGCCAAGCAACTGCTTAGCAACCCCAGGTTTTGGGAAAAGGCTGAACCATGCTGTTGGTAAAAGCTGTCCAACTGAAACAAGCCCCCATTACACAAGACATCACTAGCTACCCAGCCAGTTTGACATTGAGTTCAAAATCTTCCACAACCTAGCCCCTCTCCATCTTATTCATCTACTTCAAATTTGCTCTTCGTTCCTTCTCTGGCTCTCTCCTGTCTACGCCGCACACTCATCTGACCACCATGAGACTCAGGCCTTTCAGCTGCTCTTCTCCCAGACTCTGTAATGCACTACCACTGGATCTGTGCATCACTATCATCTGTGAAATCTCTCCACGAAACTGGCTTGTTTAGACTAACATCACATGACCTTCCCAGATGTCCAACCATAAGCGTCCATCTTATATGTTGTACCTTTTGAATTTGTTTTAAACTTAGTTTGAGTTGTTTTAATTGTGCTTATGCAAATTGACCTTGAGTTTCAAACAGAGCTTATAAATAAAAAAAATAGATGTTGTTTAATTATTTACTCAATTCTCAACTTAACGTTTGCTTATATTAGCCATTCGTCTCTCCACATTTATGTTTCTATTTCCCAAACACACACACACACACACACACACACACACACACACACACACACACACAATTGTATTCTGGTTTGATCAGCACTGTAGTTATTAACGAGAGAAAATCAGATCATTAATATTTAACTTGTGTCACTGAGGCCATGTTATCAGTTTGTGTACCTGTGTGTGTGTGCGTGCGTGTGTGAGTGTGTGTGTGTGTGTGTGTGTGTGTGTGCGTGCGCCTGCGTGCGTGCGTGAGTGTGTGTGTGTGTGTGTGTGCGTGCGCCTGCGTGCGTGCGTGAGTGTGTGTGTGTGTGTGTGTGTGTGTGTGTGTGTGTGTATGTGTGTGTGTGTGTGTGTGTGTGTGTGTGTGTGTGCGCGCGCGTGTGTGTATGTGCGTGTGTGTGTGTGTGTGTCTGTGGCCACATGTAGAAGAGGAACCATGAGGCTATTTTCTCAGCCAGCGCGAACTGAGACCCACTCCAATATAATAAGATCGACATGGAGACACTTTACTTCCTTAAACGCAGAGCTGGGAAAAGCCGGACACAGAGGAATGTGATTGTGCTCTCTGTCCTTTAGCTTCTGTCCTCTTCTCTCATCTCCAGCACTTGTTTCTGTTCCGTGGAGGATGAAGAGGCTCAGATTGGAAACAGCAGATATCTCATTTCATAGAATTGGATGGGATAGGCTGGGAACTTCCTGTGTGTGTGTGTGTGTGTGTGTGTGTGTGTGTGTGTGTGTGTGTGTGTGTGTGTGTGTGTGTGTGTGTGTGTGTGTGTGTGTGTGTGTGTGTGTGTGTGTGTGTACGCTGCACACACCTTTAAATGAACACCGCTGGGGTTTGTGACCCTGCTCTGTGTCCAGTTCTCTATTCTGTCACAGGATGCGCGCACGCACACACACACACACACACACACACACACACACACACACACACACACAGGTTTTTTAAATATGTTTTTCTGTTTTTACTTCCTTACACTCGTGAACTAACATCATAGGGTCAGAGTGGTTGTTACAAGCCCAGACAAACCACAGCTAATGAAATGAGCTCCTTTTGTTGATCGTCTTCTGTGGGTTAGTGGGTATTACTTGCTTTAGAGAGGAGTAGTGACAGGTTGTACTGCCGGTTAGGGAGAGCAAAGAATATGTCCCTTTATTTTAACCTCTTTTGTCACATCACACTGAGTTTGGGCAGTTAGTTTTAATGTCTGCCTGCTTTTTCATTTGGCCTGAATCGAACACATTCTCACACCCAAAGCATCAAATGATGACGCGTGTCACCAAGCGTCAAAATGTGGCGATTAGGGTGCCCCAGCGCGTCGGGAGATGATGCGCAGGGGCGTGCTGTGCCAGAGCCTCAGTATCCGACGCCCGCGGTGAGGCAGACATTTGACTGTCTTGTCAACTACTTAACCTTCCTCTCACCCCCTTTCCAACCTTAACTAGGTTGTGCATGCAAATCTTAATTGGAAATTACTGAGTTAAGGTTAGGATGGGGGTGAGGGGAAGGTTAAATCGCTAGAGGTTCGGGGAATAATGTCCGTGCCACCGCGTGCATCGGATGCTGATGCCCCCGGTGACACGTGTCCCTGCGTGTCCTCTCGCGACGCGCTGGGGCACCCTAATCGCCACATTTTGACGCTTGGTCACACGCGTCATCATTTGACGCTTTGGGTGTAAGAATGTGTTGCTAAATCCCATTTTCAGATGTTTCCCCACTTTTACCCCAAGTGTCCCCTTGACTCTTAGTTTGGAGTAGTTAATGGTAGTGGTCAAATCAGACACCCCTTTAACAAGCATCTCAATTACATACACTCAACATGTTATGTTTTGCGTTTTTTTTTTTGGTCATAAATTGTATTCAGGGGTGGGAGACGTGACAAAACGGTATAACTTTTTCTACTTTTTTGAAACTGATCAGTGCATCCACAATGTTCTCCTATAAACCCATACCTCTAAATGGAAACTATACCACAACTTTAAGGCCAAAAGGCATTTTTGAACAGATTTTAGACTGTTTAATTCTCTGTGATGCGTCGTATGTCATGTTCCTCCTACACAAAGCCTTCAGTCCTCGGTGCTATCACCAAAAATGTAGGAATATGGCCTAAAGCAGGTGCTCCCATCCCCGAGGCTTTATCCAGCTTGTTTTAGTTGTTTCTCTTCTTCAACACACCAGATTTTAATCAGCAGGTGGTTAACATGCTTTTGCAGACCTTCTTGAGCTGCTAAACAGGTGAATCAACTGTGTTGCAGCAGGGAAACAGCTAAAACACGCTGGATAACGGCCCTCGGGGTATAAGTTGATTACCCCGGCTAACATTTGGTTCAGTTAGATATGAATGTCCCAGGTGCAAAACTGTCTGCACTGTGAAGCGATCCAGTTATGTAGCAGAAACATTGTGCACACCAGCAGGCTAAACTCCTGTGTTCTTCTAAGAAAACCAGATGGTGCAAGTGTGTGAAGGACTTCAACGCTGCTGCCCTTAATCCCTCAATGCAAGAGAAAGTATTGAATGCATGAAATATAAATTCTCTGGATTTTCTTTTTAAATATTTACTCATCTAAGCATTACAATGTAAATGTCTTGTTGTTTTTAAAGACTTCGTTTCAAATATTCACTCAGATTTTGTCTTTAAAATGGCATTAACCAGATATCGAACACAATTGACCATTTTTTAAGACGGAGACATTTGAAGGCCATCTGTTTTTTTCACAGATTATGGATCAGGAGAGACTCAGAAAAAAATCAACAAAGCCACAAAAGATTATAATTCAATGATAAATTACTTGCAGTCAGAGGACTCCTAAGCACTTCACAATGACTCATTCATCCATTCACACACACATTCACACACTGATGGTGATGAGCTTCATTGCAGCCACAGCTGTCCCGGGCCGTGCTGCCGAGCAATGGAGGCACCCATCGCTCTGAACACCACCAGCAGGCAAGAGGAGTGATGTGTCTTCCTTAGTGACACAATGGCTGCCTCAGACTTGCCCTGGGTTTTAACCAGCAACCCACTGATTACAGGATGTACTTGTAACTCCTGAGCCACTGTCGTCTTTGTATAAATTCTGTGACATCACACTTACTAATGCAGATGCAATACATTGTCGTCTCCATGCCCAGAGCCCTTCACAGAGACCAAAAACAATCACAAACAGACTCATCAGAGCACCGTAGCATCATGCCTGACCTAGACACCATGTCAATCCAGGAGCTGCAGCACGTTGAAGAGGTGTGGACAGGAGGCTTGGAGCATGTCTGTGACCACGGCGGGTCACCGGCCGCTGCTGGTGAACCGCTGTTGCCTCAGGTGTGCATTCCGGATTTCCTCCTGCTGAATGCTAAGAGAGCGCGGATTCAGCCTCCAGAAGAATGACATGATGTGGATTTTCTGATCAACTTGTTCAGAAGATCAATTAAAATAAATGAAAATGTCATTATTATCATTTCAAAACTTAAATGCATAAGTGAAAATAGATTAGGTCAGGCTGTTTTACCCCGCCATTCAAACTTTATATAGAAGTCTAGCACAACCTTTAGAGTCTGGTGTGGTGGCTTATCTGCAAATATATCACACATGTACAAGAATACACCTCAAGTTAACATCCTCTGTGGTCATGTTTTTGTCAAGTCACACCAAAAGCTGGATCCTTCCTTATTCTATCTATTCATGGCAGCAGACCTGGGAATACAAACATTAAACAGAAACCTGGTTAATTGTAGGGCTGACCCCTTGCACTGCGGGCTGTGGAGCAGGTTGGACCAATAAGCCTCGGTGGATCCTTCTTAAATCACCGGAGTACCACCATCACTTGGCAACATGTCTGACTACCTGCTTCGCAGCCAGTGATCTATGCAGAAACTGAACATGGCCTCTGGCTCTGAAAACGAGCTTTTTTAAACACAACCTTCTCTGTCTTCACAACTTTAGTCCAGCTGGTGGACCAAAGGAAAGCATCCTCTCAGCTATATTTAGCAGAGGTCATCTTGTTAGTATGACCAGGAGTTTGTGGAAAGGGCAAACAGGCATAAATAAAACATAGAGCATATTGAATTAATAAAGCCACATGTTCAGTCACTTTTGATTAATATTAATTAGATGCTAAGGGGTTAGAAATGGGTAAGATGAAACTTTGTCATCCTCTCATTAAGAGCCCTCATGGTTGTTCCCTTATTGGCCATCTGCCTGTGTGTACATTGATTTGATTACCGGAGAGCTTCATTAGGACTGAGAGACAAGGGAGACCATGCCGGTAGCTCCCCTATCCTCCCTGCTTCAGTGTAGAGTTACGTTTGTGCGGAAGCAGTGGCATTGATTGAGAGGTTGTAGCTTCACCATGTGCCATCATGACCGTCTCTTGGGAGCGGAGAGCTGGGGAACCTGGATTTGATGAGATATCCTGCCAGATTTCCCCCTGTGCATCTTTTAAATGGGAAGTCCTGGCTAGGATTTTCCGGTAAAAGGAAACAATGTCAATCAGAAAGCACAGAGATCGATCAATGGCCGTGTTCTTCTGTTATTTATTTGCAAGGGGCCTGAGGAGATTCGGAGCTTTCTGGCAGCATGTTTAGAAGTTTTTTTCACATTTTGGCTTCAAACTTGTTTTTCTCCTCCCGTGTTGCGAGCAGAGCATGCTTCACTGGCCATGTGTTTGTTTGACAGATATGCACAGGGACCTGCCCGGTGGAACGAGTCAGAGGTGTGATCTTTACATAGATGTACCTCCCTTCTGTCAGTGCCAGCATCTGTTAGGGAGCACTAAATCATCCTGGCTTTTATTAGACATCATTAGCTTGGAGCTGGCTTTGTAAGAATGATGAATGGATCTTTTAATTTTCTCTAATCCTTATCTGTTCTGTAAGAGTCTGTTATGAACCAGAGCCAGTTTAGTAGCACAGATACTCGTGCTAATTCCCTCTCGTCTGGTTTGAGCGATACAGTAAAGAACAGCGTGTTTGTGAGCCATCAAGCCTCCAATATGTCATGTTTTATTCACCTTTTTCTTTTCAGTCTTTGCAGTGTGTTCATGTCTATATCTCTGCAAATGTCCCAACAGTCTGCTGATTTGCTGCTCTGTTTAGGTGGCCACTTAGAAATGATGGACAACTATTTTACAGCTTGGCAATGTGTTTATTACGACCATTTGAAATGAGATGATATTGGATGATAAATCCTGGTTCTGCTTCGGCGTGGCAGGCACGTGGGTTCCACTCTGCTGAGGAAAACATTTGCATACATATTGATTCACACCTTTGGATAGACCTTTTCTTCCTTACTCCCATTTTACTCCACGTAGAACCTTTCAAAAGCATCCTCCAATAATTAAAGGGAATGCAATCTTCTTCCAAGAGAAGTTTTTTAAGGGATTAAAATCAGTCACTTAAAATCAACTCAAATAGATATGAAATGCTACCTAAATAATTACTAATCAGCCAGTTTACTGTGGGGTGTGTGCATCTCTGGCTCATTACAGCTGGTTGGAGGAGTTGTTAAATAAATTGGGTAATGTTGGTACAAGAGCATTGGAGACTCCTCCTTCTAGAGTCAGAGAATCAAGAATTCCTTTTTCACACCACACTTTCATCAAAAACCTGGGCCCTCATTCATTAAGTGTTTGCAGAAATATTCTTATAGTCCTTCCTATGAACCAAATTTCTGTACAAATGATCAAAATCCTGATTTATGAAACATGCTGTGGCCACTCGTACGCATGTTCCTCGACAATCGTCTGATAGTAAATCCTACCTGTGTGTACCCAGGTGCTCGTGTCTGTTCACAATCATTTACAGAAACGCCCTCAACACAGTTGGTCATGCTACGTCCTTAGCTTGTGAGGGGGTTCCCTGGGTTTTTCTTGGTTCTTCCCCCAAGAAAAAAAAAAGAAATAACAAATTTTGAAAGTGAGATTGAGACACTGGCTGCCGAAGTGCAAAAGAACCAAACAAGTTGCAGAGGTTATAAATGCAGTCGGGACAGAGGGGAGGTTCCCGTCAGAAATAAATAAAAACTTGAATTTGATGAATCATACAGTAATGGGTTTTCATTTACATTTTACATTTAAGGAGTCGTTCTGTTTGGAGTTAGTTTTATTTGGAAATGTCTGGGAGTGCAGCCTCTTCTGAGCTGTCATTCAGTCTGGTTACCTTGGCAACTCATGTTTGTTTGGAGAGCAGAGGATGGTCTTGGGGGGGGGTCTCGTAGTTTAAAAGTAGAATATAGACTGGTATCTGATTTGTGTGGTTTGTCTGTCACTCCACAAAGAATCCCAAATCACAGCATAGCTCTTGAAGGATCTACTTCTACGCTCACAGAGGACATGTCCCCTCCGGAGACCGGAGTCTCTGCCAAATCCTCCCAATAACACAAGATCAGTCATGTTACAATGTCAGGTCACAGGTGTCTTTTATAGGTTTCAACACCAATTATGTGACACAGCTATTTTTCCAACCAAATAATTATTTATTGGGTAAAATAATTTATGAATGAGAAACGTGTGGACGACTGAGACCTTCAGTAATGTGGTTTTTCCGTTCTACCATTAGATGATGTTCGTACGCATGGTCTGAGGTTTTCTTATATTTAGGAACACGTCCACGTACAAGTACAAACTGAGGAATCAGGGTGACATAAGAACTTAGAACAGTGAAATCAAAAGTGTTTAATTGTCAGAAGAGGTTTTAAAACAAGTGCAAACAGATGGAGAGCATTATTCAAATAATGCCAAACGCAAAAAAAAAAAAAAAAAAACCTCTAAAAGGTTAACGGTTGAAGGACAACTTATCAACAATTAAAACACCTGGATAAAACTTTGATTCCACTGTTCCAAGTTCTTATGTTACCCCTTCCTTCACGTTTTAACAACACTTGTTGGGGTTGTAACATAAATAGGGGCTTGTCCGGGATATGAACCCGGGACTTCTCGCACCCCAAGCGAGAATCATACTCCTAGACTACAGAATCATACTCCTAGACTACTACATGATGAAAATGAACAGCGTACCCCAGACTTACCTGGTCCACTAACAACCCCACCACAAACCTTCAAACAAAAGGTAGACTCCAGCTGCAGCACAGGTGAGCCAATCAGCGCCAGGTGCCAGGGAGAGAAAGAAGGTAGTGGTGGTGCTGGCTTCCAGCCTTTATAATGACTCCTCAGCTTCTGATTGGTCCAGAAGAGACCTTTGGTGATCCAAATTGGTCTGTTGGCAAAGGACTGGACACCTCATTAACCAGTCCAACACCAGCAGCACTAGCATTCCTCTAACCAGGCTCTGCACCTGGGGATGACAAAGACACTAACACAGCCAGAGGAAAAATACATGTTCAGCCGACACACAGACATGTAAAAGTATATTAATTTATACACATGAAATATGCACAGATATGTGTGTAATTAATTAATTAATTTGAAGAGGCCCCTGCCATCTCCAATCATATACATTAAACCACCAAATTGTTCCCAAGCGTGGCCGTGTCTGCAGCTTACCGCTCCCATGAGAATGGATCAATTTTCACCACACCACTATGGGACTTTAATATCTGTCTACGGCCTCGTGGCAAGGACAGATTTTATTTCTGCATTACTAGCCGTTTTTACAAAACAATGCCGTCAATTTGTTGCAACGCCGTGGTGGCATCAGGGACCTTTGAGTCATTTATAAGTGGTCGGATTGTGTCGTAATTAGACACATTATTAGGCAATGGTCACATAAAATGGGTATGGGTATGGTGGCGGTCTCTGCACTGCCGTGGACTTCAGTTTATCTTGGATACACCTTGCTTTTTGTTGTGATTGAAGCTGCGATTATTATGTTTTTTAACAAGCCGCTCCTAAAGGTGTCTGTCCTCCACAGTCCCCGTGCAGTCTCTGGTGATCTGAGCTTCAGCTCCAATGGAGAGATGCTCATTTTTGAGTAGGGCGTCTCAGCTGATTTTATTCAAAAAGCAAAGCGTACAGGTGCTGGCCAGTAAATTAGAATATCATCAAAAGGTTGAAAATATTTCAGTAATTCCATTCAAAACGTGAAACTTGTACATTATATTCATGCAATGCACACAGACCAATGTATTTCCGATGTTTATTACGTTTAATTTTGATATTTATAGGTGACAACCAATGAAAACATCAAATCTGGTATCTCAGAAAATTAGAATATTCTAAAGGCCAATGAAAAAATGTTTGTTTCTCTAATGTTGGCCAACTGAAAAGAATGAAGATGAAAAGAATGTGCATGTATAGCACTCAATACTTAGTCGGGGCTCCTTTTGCCTCAATAACTGCAGTAATGCGGCGTGGCATGGACTCGATCAGTCTGTGGCACTGCTCAGGTGTTATGAGAGCCCAGGTTGCTCTGATAGTCGTCTTCAGCTCCTCTGCATTGTTGGGTCTAGCGTATTGCATCCTCCGCTTCACAATACCCCATAGATTTTCTATGGGGTTAAGGTCAGGCGAGTTTGCTGGCCAATCAAGGACAGGGATACCATGGTCCTTGAACCAGGTGCTGGTGGTTTTGGCACTGTGTGCAGGTGCCAAGTCCTGTTGAAAGGTGAAGTCTGCATCCCCATAAAGTTGGTCAGCAGCAGGAAGCATGAAGTGCTCTAAAACTTCCTGGTAGACGGCTGCATTGACCCTGGACCTCAGGAAACAGAGTGGGCCAACACCGGCAGATGACATGGCACCCCACACCATCACTGACGGTGGAAACTTTACACTGGACCTCATGCAACGTGGATTCTGTGCTTCTCCGCTCTTCCTCCAGACTCTGGGTCCTTGATTTCCAAAGGAAATGCAGAACTTGCTTTCATCAGAAAACATAACTTTGGACCACTCAGCATCAGTCCAGTCCTTTTTGTCCTTGGCCCAGGCGAGACGCTTCTTGCGCTGTTTCTTGTTCAAGAGTGGCTTGACACACGGAATGCGACACCTGAATCCCATGTCTTTCATGAGTCTCCTCGTGGTGGTTCTTGAAGCGCTGACTCCAGCTGCAGTCCACTCTTTGTGGATCTCCCCCACATTTTTGAATGGGTTTGTCGTCACAATTCTCTGCAGGGTGCAGTTATCCCTAGAGCTTGTACACTTTTTTCTACCACATTTTTTCCGTCCCTTCGCCTGTCTGTTAATGTGCTTGGACACAGAGCTCTGCGAACAGCCAGCTTCTTTAGCAATCACCTTTTGTGTCTTGCCCTCCTTGTGCAAGGTGTCAATGATTGTCTTTTGGACAGCTGTTAAGCCAGAAGTCTTCCCCATGATTGTGGTGCCTTCAAAACAAGACTGAGGGACCTTTTAAAGGCCTTTGCAGGTGTTTTGAGTAAATCAGCTGATTAGAGTGGCAGCAGGTGTCTTCTATATTCAGCCTTTTCAGAATATTCTAATTTTTTGAGATACCAAATTTGGAGTTTTCATTAGTTGTCACTTATGAATATCAAATTTAAATGTAATGAACATTGGAAATACATTGGTCTGTGTGCATTGCATGAATATAATGTACAAGTTTCACGTTTTGAATGGAATTACTGAAATATTTTCAACCTTTTGATGATATTCTAATTTACTGGCCAGCACCTGTATGTCCTTGTTTACTTTCATTTTAAATATCTTTGCCGGCCGGAGCTCAGACTTAACTCCCCAAGTCATCATGACAACTCCCTGTGTTGCACTATGGCGCAATAGCCATTTAGAAGACAGAGCATTACCGCAATATTACTACCAAGCGAGACGGAACGAATGCCACAAGATTTGCGCGTTGATATGTGTTCCCGCCTCGAGATCTGTTTCTTTTGCACCCAGCTGTGAGTTCGAACCATCCACTTGCAAAAAATTGTCCTAACCCTTACCCCAACCCTTACCCTAACCATACACACAATACTTTCAAAATTTACAATAATGTAAAACATGCATTTGTGGTGACAGGGTGGTTAAGGTTAGGGTTATGTTTTGTGAGTGTGTCGTCTCCACTCGCAGCTGGATGCAAAAGAAACAGATCTCTAGGGGGAAACACATATCAACATAACACTGGCACGGTGTCGTTTGTAAAAAGGGCTACATTGTTGTTTTAATTAGACTATATATAGTTCAGTTTTTAAAACTTTATTTTTAGTGGTTTCATGTTTCAGGCTTCGAAGGGTTAACACTCCAACACAACCATGTGTAAAAGTCCAGCTGTGTGTTAGCAGGATCTGAGTCCTAAATCCAGAGTGTTAATACTCTGTTTAGGTGTGAGCAGCCTGATTTAGAAACCTTTTACAAACCAGCTGATTTCACAAGTTACTGAAGGTGTCAAATGGTGCTAATTGAGACAGGATAAATTAAACCCTTTGAAGCTGAGTTGCAGGATGAAAATAGTGCAGTTGAAAGTGTTGGAAACAAATGTTCTTTTTAAAAAACTGAATAGGAACATTGCTGTTTACAATCTGTGAGTCTGTGAACTAAAACTGCAGCTACTGCATTTTTTATTTGACATCGGCAAGGAAAAAGCTCCGGTTATTACAAGAACCCAAGCCAGTAAACAGGAGAGACCCAAAGGTTATTTCTTGTAGCCCTAAGAAACCACGGCATCTTTTACTTTTATTCAAATATCGGCTAACAATGAGCTAACAATGGTAACAGTGAGTTAGAACCAAATAGTTGGCTCGGAAAATTTCTCAAGCTACTTATTCAATTATCAATAACTTGATATGAAAGTGATATGTGTGCAGGGAATATTGAGTAAATCTTGGTGTTTTACTTCAATTATTGAGTTGTTCAGAACTATAACAGCAAGCTAACAACAAGACAGCATTTTACCAGAAGTGTAGTAAGTGCTCCCCTGCTGTAACATTACTGTTGTCTGCTCATTAGCTTACTGTGTGTGTATGACGCATCTCATCTAGAATCTTCTGGCTGAACCCTAACTGGCTACAGCCATGAAACCCACAGAACAGCAGTGAGAAAATCACCTTCTGTTTATAAAAATGGGATGCAGTAACCATACTTGACCACAAGATGTCATCTTACTTTATTCTTACATATTGCACCAGTATGTGTTGAACAAGGCTGTTCAACAATAGATCGTTTAATCATTAAATGTATAGTAAATAAACACACATTTAAATATGTATGTAAAACCATTTAATATAGCGGAAATGTGTTCTCATATACAAACCATTACTTCAATATTTGAAAACATACAAATATCTGTTGGATATCATTTAAATGTTTACAATGTATTTATTTACATTTTTACATACAGAATCACCAAGGACAATGGAAGGTAAGAAAATTAAGATTTATTAAAATAAGGGGTAGAATAAACGAGAACTCAGGGCACTGCAAAGAAGCAGGAATAAAGGCCGATTTCTGAGGACGGGTGCTCGGCGGGACGAGATCTAGGGAGGAGAACAGAGTGAGTATGCTGAGTGGTTGCGAGGACATATGGCAGGAGGATATGAACAGTCGATGAGGCTTGCGTTCTTCAGGATGAAGGGAAGCAGGGGGAAGGTGAGTCTGGTCTGGGTGAGTGGAAGATCCTGGAGGTAGCGGCAGGTGGGGAACTGAGAGCGGGCGACCAGAGGAGGGCAGCAAGACGTGGTATGAAGATCCGGGGTTATTGTCACAGGAGTAGATGAAGCAGATTGGAACCTGAGCAGACAGGCAAACTGGTTAACATACAAACAGGCAGATTGCTGACAGAAGTGCAGGACTGGTGACCAGATCTACCCAAGCTGAGAAATCAACCAGTGTGGAGAAGAGTCACGCTGCTCCTTAAATACTCTGGTGCCGTGATGATGATGCCAGACAGCTGGGGAGTCTCAGCCACACCCACCTGCAGGGAAGGAACTCAGGAAGATACAGAGCAGTACCCAGACCGTGACAGTGCCCCCCCCCCCTCCCCGCCTTCCCTTCACTCCAACAGACGTCACCTGGTGGACGAGCAGAGGAGGAGGCAGACCGGGAAGCCTCGAAGTCCCTGATGAGGGCAGGATCCTTGATGAAGGACTGAGGAATCCATGGCCAGTCCTTCGGTCCATACCCCATAGACTGGGGCTGGGCGTCTGTGCCGGTCCGCTAGGCGGCGATTACGGTCTGCGGTTCGTTGGAGACCTGCTGTGGTGTGGGTCCAGAGCCGCCTTGCCCGGCGGATGAATTGGAGCCCAGAGGTTTCGGGTACTGGATCTGAAGGGAATAAATTTGGTTGGTATCCCAAGGCGACTTTGAATGGAAACTTCCCTGTGGAAGAGGAGGTGTGAGCATTGTGTGCATATTCAATCCAAGCCAGTTGTGAGCTCCACACTGAGGGGTTTGAGGAGCATACACAGCGGAGCATGGCTTCCAGGATCTGATTCATTCTTTCACACTGCCCGTTGGATTGTGGGTGGAAGCCTGAGGTGAGAGCGAATCGGGTCCCCAGGGTGGCAGCGAACTCTTTCCATAAACGGGACAGGAACTGCGGGCCACGGCCGAAGAGGATCTCTGTTGGGATACCATGGAGGTGGAACACATGTTTAATAAGCAGGTTAGCTGTCTCTACAGATGAGGGTAGAGCTTTGAGCGGAACAAGGTGGCAGGATTTTGAAAAACGGTTGACAATAGTTAGTATTACTGTAAATCCTTTTGGAAGGTGGCAGACCAGTAACGAAGTCTAGAGTGATGTGAGACCAGGGCCGAGTGGGAACAGGAAGTGGACGAAGGAGACCAAAGGGAGGGTGATTGTTTCCTTTATTGCGGGCACAAACCTGACAGGCATGTACGTATTCTATCAGGAAACTAGCGAGGGACGAACGCAAAAACTCTGCCTCAATGCTCTTAGCTTCAGCCCACGCTAACGCTTTATCTCTGAAGAGACCGACAATATAAGATATCTTAATAGAATAACGAGGAAAACTATCAGGAGATAGTTCGAATGCTAGCTGGCATTGTAATAAAAAACCTCTGCATTTACCAAACTCACCAGAGAAGGTCTGACACGGAGGAGCATCCGCGACCCGGAAGTGTACAGGTGCGGGAACCGGAAGTGCGGCGAGGAGGCAAAACCGGTGACAACTCAGGTGGTTCCGAGGTGTCAAGTTTTATCTTACGTTGCTGAAGTACTGAATCTAACTGGAACAGACGCTGATTGGTATTGGATAATTCTCCGAGGTTAGTATGTAGACTGTGTTCGTGCTTTGCTAAGGTGTTGGATATGGATACCGAAATGGATTCTGCAATGGGGTCAGTCTTTTGGCTGGTTGATTCTGTAATGTTGGGTACCAGGTGTTTGACCCACGCCATATAGAATCACCAAGGACAACGGAAGTTAAGATAAATAAGATTCATTAAAATAAGGGGAATAAACAGCGAGAACTCAGGGCGCTGCAAAGAAGCAGGAATAATGGCTGATTTCTGAGGACGGGTGCTCGGCGGGACGAGATCTAGAGAGGAGAAGAGAGTGAGTATGCTGAGTGGTTGAGAGGACATATGGCAGGAGGATATGAACAGTCGATGAGGCTTGCGCTCTTCAGGATGAAGGGAAGCGGGGGGAGGTGAGTCTGGTCTGGGTGAGTGGGAGATCCTGGAGGTAGCGGCAGGTGAGGGACTGAGAGCGGGCGACCAGAGGAGGGCAGCGAGACGTGGTATGAAGATCCGGGGTTATTGTCACAGGAGTAGATGAAGCAGATCGGAACCTGAGCAGACGGGCAAATGGGTTAACATACAAACAGGCAGATTGCTGACAGAAGTGCAGGACTGGTGACCAGATCTACCCAAACTGAGTAATCAACCTGCGTGGAGAAGAGTCACGCTGCTCCTTAAATACCCTGGTGCCGTGATGATGATGCCAGACAGCTGGGGAGTCTCAGCCTTACCCACCTGCAGGGAAGGAACTCAGGAAGAAACATACAGAGCAGTACCCAGACCGTGACAATAGTTGACGTTGGACAATTAAACATGTACAAGTGTGATCTCCTGCGTTGGTTGTATGTGTGTAAATAGCACAGAATAATTAACAGTATTTGTATTTTTATGTATCAAATAAAAAAAAATTGGTGCACAGAGCCTAAGAAAAGCTGAAGGCCTCCAGAGGCATGTTAAAAGACAAAAATCAACTAAATTTACGAGATCAAATAAGGGCACCAGTTATATGGCCATATTTAGTTATGTTTTACTGATGTTGAACAACCTATTTTTTTGATACAAAAGCATTCACTAAACCTTTACAAGTGTTCGTAAATTATTTGTTCAATATTAGTTCATTGTTGACTTTATAGGCATCTATGTTACCCAAAAGTGTTTTGTTAAAGTTGTTTTTTTTTTTTTTTTTTTTTTTTTTTGTTATTCACTTTAAACATTTTATTCACATGCAACACACTGTCATGTTAATTTAACACAGTTGCAGCCCTTTTTATTTTTTTTAGGGCTGGGCAATAAATTGAAAATTTATTGTTATCAAAATTTTAACTCATATTGAGATCATTTTCCCATGTCAGTAAATTTGATAATAAAAAAATGATAAGGTGTGTGTAGGTTGGCAACATTCGTGCCCCTTTAAGAAGCTGTACCACCCTGAGTCACGTAAAAATGTGGCTCAAGGTAATAAATGTGACTTTTGTTTCTGCGCATACCTGTAGTTATCGTCCATTTATCGTTATCGCGTTGAAATCCTCAATATATCGTGATATTGATGGGCCATATCGCCCAGCCCTAATGTGTGTGTGTGTGTGTGTGTGTGTGTGTGTGTGTGTGTGTGTGTGTGTGTGTGTGTGTGTGTGTGTGTGTGTGTGTGTTTCAGTGGAATCATTTCAGAACTGCTGAATCTGATTTTTTTAGGATGCAGATCATGCCACTGGTATTGCATCACCTGAAGTTGCATCTAAATACTAAAATACTCACTTTACTGTGATTCTAACTTTCAGTGAAGATTCCACTGTTGGTATGTTTATTTGAACTCTGTTCTATCGGCAGATTATGTAAATATCTTTTCTCTCTGTGAATAATCCTACTCACAGCATTCCTGCCTGCTACTAACTGACAGTAATATAAAAAAAATTTGTGATTTAGAAGTAAATATTTTACCTTATGCACAAAATGTTCTGAATGACAATATTGTCCTTGACGGTGTATTGTACAAATCAGTGTGCAGAAAGAAACAAGTGGAAACTAAACAAATAATACCAACATGTTCATTCTGCTTCAGAGTTTTACAGCTGGCTTCGTAAAGCCCAGAGTTTAGATGAATGATGCATATTAGAGAACGCGGTGGCAGGAGAGGTTTTGCTGCTGTGCAGAGAGGTGGCGAGGGTGCCACAAACCCTTCAAACCAGCAGGAGGCTGTCTCTGCTGGGATTTATTGCTCCGCTGAAAGCTGAACGTCATGTCTCACTGTCAACCTTTCTGTCTTTCTTTCCTTCCTAATGCACACACTGTTTCCCAGTAAGACAGATTTATAACCGAACACAAAGCAAGCCCGCGGGCAGCAGACGCAAGGCCTGGTGTCATCTACATACCGCTGTGTATTTCCAGCCGCCCCCTTGTTATAATTAGAGCTGGTGTTCTCCTCATTGATTTCATAAGAGACCTTTATAAATGTCTTATCTCTGATCTAGACAGTTGGCAGACGGGTCGGCTCCAGACTGCGAGACCTGCAATAAGCCTCATATCACTCTGTCTTTACTGTCTTATTGAATGCCCAGCTCTTCAGTTTACACTGAGCTCTGCGCATCCCACCACAGAGCGGACGACATGACGGATCTGTGCAGCAATATTTCCTCCATGAATGGCCACTATTGGATTATGCCGTTTTGAGATAAATTTGTGGTTCCGTCGTGAGCTGTTCATCTTAGATGTAATCAGTGGCAGGTCATGAAGAATGGTCTTAAGCTCTGCCTCATGGGTGCTTTCACAAATCCTCTCAATTTCAAAGCTGCAATATAGCTTATTATTATTACTATTATTATTATTAGTGGTAGTAGTAGTAGTAGTAGTGGTAGTAGTAGTAGTAGTAGTAGTAGTAGTAGTAGTAGTAGTCTGGTGGTGTTGCTCCATGGATCAGGAGGTTGCTGCACACACCTTTATGCAGGAACTGTGCAGCTTGGCTAATGAAAATGCGGTGCTGCAGGTCACAGAGGGAGGGGGATCAGTGAGCACCAACTCACCTCCTCGACAGCCCCGTGTGCTCATGACAGTTATATAAGAACGGGAAGCTAAAGGTTGCCTTGAACCATTAGAAATCCACACAGACATGCCGGGCAGCAGTGCAGATAGGTGGCGAGCTCACCTGCTGATTAAAAAAGCTCCTTCATGCAGGCAGGAAAGCGGTCCTCTCCACCTCGGGGATGTAGCACAGATACATCACACAGAACATCTAATCAGCATTATTGAAAATAAACAGCTCTAACTTAAAGCGGTTATGTAATAAAGTTCAGAACCTGATGTGTGAATAATCATTGTGGTCTTTGGGGAGCTGTCCATGGAAAGTAATATAACTAACGGCCAACCTAAATAATTAATGAGCGTGTGATTATGGTGACCTCAGTTCAATTTGTGACCCACTCTCTGTAGCCTTTGCAGCTGTCGTGCTGAGGCGTGGAAATAACGAGCATTCATTACAGCGACATTGTTTTTGGACAGTGTGTCATGTTGTTGCTACCCGCCCAGATGCACTGGCATTAAAAATCCACAGTCCATACTTCCTGTCACCTTGACAACTCATAAATCTGTCACCGAGGAGACGGAATGTTCCACTGTGTTACCGAGGGATTTTCACCTGAATACAGCCCTGAGCTGATGACTAATGACTCAACCATCTTCTATAATTCTTACTAAAGCACTGAAAATGCATTTTGAATATTTATTAATGAAGAAAGTATATGAACAGGTTATGTTAGTCTGTGAGAACATGTTTTTTAAGGAGGTAAATGGAACATCAGACCTGTCAAAAAAGTCCAACAGTCCAATGAGTTTCCTAAAACTGTTGGGCTTCATTTTTAAATTGCCACAGGGGTGGGCAACTTCAGTTCTCAAGGGCCGCTATCCAGCATGTTTTAGTTGTTTCACCATTCCAGCACACTTGATTCAACTGCTCACCAAGCTCTGCAGAATCAACTGCTGACAAAAATCAGGTGTTTAGCAGGAAACAAACAAAACATGCTGGTAAGTGGCTGGCACGCCGGCGAGTGCCTGGTGGTCGGGCTTTCACACATGGAACCCGGCCAGGCACAGCCCGGAGAGGAAGCGTGGTTCCCCCTTCCCATGTGCTCACCACTTGTGGGAAGGGTCAAAGGGGTCATTGTGTGATGGGTGGTGGCCAAAGGCGTGGACCTTGGCGGTCTGATCCTCAGCTACAGAAGCTGGCTCTCTGTATATAGAATGTCACCTCCATGGTGGGGAAGGACTCTGAGTTGGTGTGAGGTTGAGAGGTTCTGACTAGATATAGTCGAACTCACCTCAACTCATGGCTCTGTCTCCAGAACCATTTTCCTTGACAGGGACTGGACACTCTACCACTCTGGAGTTGCTCCCACTGAGACATGCCGAGCAGGGGTGGACATACTAGTTGCACTCCCTCTGGGTGCTCGTATGTTGGGGTTTACCCTGGTGAACAAGAGAGTAGCCTCCCTCCGCCTACGAGTAGGGGATGGGTGCTGACTGTTGTCTGTGCTTATGCACCAAACTGCAGCTCAGACTACCCTTCGTTTGTGGAGACCTTGGAGGGGGTGCTGGAGAGCGCTCCTTCCAGTGACTCCCTCATTCTGCTAGGGGAATTTATCACTCACGTGGGCAACGACAGTGAGTCCTGGAGAGCTGTAGTGGGGAGAAATGGCCTGCTTGATCTGAATCCGAGCTGTATTTTGTTATTGGACTTCTGTGCTCGTCATGGATTGTCCATAATGAACACCATGTTCAGACATAAAGGTGTCCTTATGTCATCTCATCTGATCTGTGACCGCATGTCTTGGACACTCAGGTGAAGAGAGGGGTGGAGCTATCAACTGACATCTACCTGGTGGTGAGTTGGCTTCGATGGTGGGGGAAGATGCCAATCAAACCTGGCAGGCCCAAAATGTATTGTGAGGGTCTGCTGGGAACGTCTGGCAGAGTCTCCTGTCAAAAGAATTTTCGATTCTCACCTCCAACAAAACTTCCAAAATGTTCCAGGGGAGGGGGGACATTGAGTTCGAGTGAGCCCAGTTTTGCGCTTCCATTGTTGAGGTGGCCGACCAGAGCTGCGGCCACAGGGTTGTCAGTGCCTGTCGTGGTGGCAATACCCAAAGCCGCTGGTAGACACCAACGGTTAGGCATGCCGTCAAGCTGAAGAAACAGTCCAATAGGGTATGTTTGGCCTGTGGGACTACAGAGGCAGCTGGTGGGTACCGGTAGTCCAAGTGGAATGTGGCCCGAATGGTCACAGATGCAGAAACCCAGGCATGGGAGGAGTTCGGTGAGACCATGGAGCAAGACTTTTTATGGCTTCGAGGAGATTCTGGTCCACCATCCGGTGCCTCAGGAGGGGAAAGCAGTGTGCTACCAACACTAGTGGAGACGGTGTGCTGCCAACTTCGACTCAGGGCATTTTAGATCGGTAGGCAGAATACTTCTAAGACCTCCTCAATCCCACCGGCACATCTTCCAGTGAGGAAGCAGAGTCCAGGGACTTTGGGTTGGACTCACTAATCTCTGGTGCTGAGGTCACAAAGGTAGTCAAAAAGCTCCTCGGTGGCAAGGGTCTGGGGGGTGGATGAGATCCGCCCAGAGTTCCTTAAAGCTCTGGATGTTATAGGGCTGTGTTGGCTGACGTGGATCTGCAATGCCGCATGGCCATCGGGGGCAGTTCCACTAGATTGGCAGACTGGGGTGGTGGTCCCCTTATTTAAAAAGGGGGACCGCAGGGTGTGTTCCAACTTCAGGGGGATCACACTCCTGAGCCTCCCTAGTAAAGTATATTCAGGGGTTCTGGAGAGGAGGGACCAGCAGATTGATGAACCTCGGATTCATGAGGAGCAATGTCATTTTCATTCTGGCCGTGGAACACTGGACCAGCTCTATACACTTAGGAGGGTCCTGGAGGGTGCGTGGGAGTTTGCCCAACCAGTCTACATGTGTTTTGTGGATTTGGAAAAGGCATTTGACTGCGTCCCTCGGGGAGGCCAGTGGGGGGTACTTCGGGAGTATGGAGTGCCAGGCCTTCTGACACAAGATGTTAGGTCCCTGTATGGCCAGTGTCAGAACTTAGTCAGTAAGTTGAGCTCATTTCCGGGGAGAGTTGGACTTCGCCAAGGCGGCTCTTTGTCACTGATTCTATTCATAATCTTTATGGACAGGATTTCTAGGTGCAGCCAATGTGTTTTGGTGGCCCAAGGATTGAGTCTCTGCTTTTTGCAGATAATGTGGTCCTGTTGGCTTCATCAGAACGTGATCTTCGGCACTCATTGGAGTGGTTCGCAGCTGAGTGTGAAGCAGCTTAGACGAGAATCAGCTCCTCTAAATCTGAGACCATGGTCTTGAAAAGCGTAGAATGCCTTATCCGGGTCAAGGACGAGGTTCTGCCACTAGTGGTGAAGTTAAAGTATCTTGGGGTCTTGTTCACGAGTGAGGGAAAGATGGAGTGTGAGATCCACAGGCAGATTGGTGCTGCGTCTGCAGTACTGTGGGCATTGGATTGATCTCTCGTGGTGAAGAGAGAGCTGAGCCAGAAGGAAAAGCTCTCAATTTACCGGTCGATCTACGTTCCTACCCTCACCTATGGTCACGAGCTTTGGGTAGTGACCGAAAGAATGAGATTGTAGGTAAAAGTAGCCGAAATGAGTTTTCTCCACAGGGTGGCTGGGCTCTCCCTTAGAGACAGGGTGAGAAGCTCAGTCATCCAGGCGGGGCTCAGAGTAGACCAGCTGCTCCTCCACATCGAGAGGAGCCATTTGAGGTGGCTCAGGCATCCTGAGTCCTGGTAAGGATGCCACCTGGATGCCTCCCTGGTGAGGTTTTCTGGGCACATCCAACCGGGAGAAGGCCTAAAGGAGGACCCAGGACACCCTGGAGAGACTCTGTTGGCTGGTCAGGAAACACCTTAGGATTCCCTGGAGGAGCTGGTCCAAGTGGCTGGGGAGAGGGAAGTCTGGGCATCCCTGCTTAGGCTACTGCCCCCGTGACCCGACTCCAGGAAAAGCGGCCAAAAATGGATGAATGAATGGATGCATGGATGGATAAAATGGTAAAACAATAAATGTTGAAATTAAATGTATTTAAATAAGTGTTTATTTTTTCTGAAATGTTTGTGCAAACAAGAGGAATAATGCTCAGCTAAATGCTAAACTCTCCCAGAGTTACCACACAACCCCCCCCCCCCCCCCCACCCCCCACCCCAAATTACTATCCCCACCCCCACCCGAATATTTTTGGGGCACCACTGGTCCCACACCTCACCACACTCTAAACCAAATTGTTTGCTTGACCTGAATCATCATCACCTTTCTCCTTCTCTTGTTAGACCGTTGTTATTCTCTCAAATGCCCCCCACCCCCACCCCCCCACCCCCCCACCCTCCGCCCAGTATTCAGCAGCCAACCAGACATTCTTGACATTTGCAAAGGTTGAAAGACAAAGAACCTTTGTCTCCTAATAAGGCCACACTCCACACCCCACCTGAATGAAAACACCAAGCAAGCAAGAGAGGTGTGTAAATGGGGTGAAGTGTGTGTGTGGGGGCGGGCTAAAGAAATTCAGTAAATGAAGAGAAACTAAAGAGCTGGTTATTTGTGACACTTTTAAACCTGTCAGAACAGAAAAATTGTACATTGTAAAATTGTGTGCAGATTTTCTTCTCAAAATGTAATCATGAGTGTCTTAATTATGTCTTGAATTGTTTTTAATTTATTCTCATTTTATCGAGAAAGACACAGAGGTTTTCTGGAAGGAAATACAGAGCGCGGGCAAATAATTTGAGACTTTTTTAAAACTCCCTCTTGAACACTGGCTGAGGGGGGTTCAAAACAGGACAAAAGTGTTTAAAGTGATGATAAGCACTTCATGCTTATGACGATGATGGAACCAGCTTTGTGTCAGAGACTGATGTAAGTTTTTGCTGTGAAGAAAAGACTCAGACGCTCCGCTGCAGAAGACACCAAGCCTGAAGCGGAAACTCACAACACCCAAGGTCCTTCTGTGCTCCTCTCATCTCCATCTCTCATCCATCACACCCCTCAGACTCTACCTCTCACCTCCCTCAGTCTCTACTGCGCCTCATTTCTCCACACTTTCTTTTTCTTCCTGAATGAAACTGGCTGAACCAAGAGGGAAAGATACAAAAATGTTCCTGCTAATGCAAGCAAGGACAGAGACACAATGAAAGCGTCATACCTGATCAAACACCTTTCATCACTCACTTTAGTCAGATCTTGTTCACCGCTCAGCTGTGAGTCAGTTTCATTCTCCTGATTAGAAAAGACCCGTGGCCTTGATTTATACAATGTGGCTGGATTGTCTCCTTTGGTGTTTTAAGGTACTGAGTTAAGAAGTTAAAATGAACACATTTCCCTCTCTCTCTCTCTCTCTCTCTCTCTCTCTCTCTCTCTCTCTCTCTCTCTCTCTCTCTCTTTCTTTCTTTATATGTGTGTGTGTGTGTGAAGCGGATAGGGCCGTTATGACATCAGGCTCGTTAGAGGCGGCTATAATTAGAGGCAGACCATGAGTTCTGTAAACTGCCTTAAATACAGCGTCCTGTGCTAACGAGGAGAAGGAGCGTCTGTATGTGTCTGAGTGCGATGTGTCTGAATGTCACTGTTTCTCTTTGCCCCCACCTCCTGTTGTTCTGTTTCTCTGCTGTTTAATTTATTTTTTTTTTCACTCGCTGGAATGTGGGCAGATATGAGATAATAGTCAGACTTTCAGATTAGTTCTGCTCGCAACTCAGCAGCCAACGTTAACCACGTGTTTGTTGTTTTACCCATGAGCCCGTTGTCTTGGAAACGTTGCATAAGAGGGAGTGGGAAAGAAGCAAGATGCCCCTTGCTGATTGGGAGACAAGGTGGCGGATCTCTTCCTCTCTCCCCCATCCTCCTCCACATGTCTCCCTCTTGCATCTTGCTCGTTTTGCTCCTTTTGACACTTGCTCCAACTAAAGGTGTCAAACCCCAGTGGTTCCAAATGTCCCTCTCGTGTCTCCACACATTGAATTGACTCCTGAACGCCTCCAAATAAAGCTCGGCAGTCAGAAACAGCACGGTTGGTCGGCCCTGCACCCTCTAGCTTCAGCTAAATTAAAGCTCCTGTTGGAACAGTGATTTATAGCCCAGTCGGAAATGTTTGTTCACAGAGTGCTCACACACTAACACCTGCTAACACACACACACGCAGCACCCTGAGCTGTGTTTGTGTGTCATCTCTTAGGTGTGGGAAGCCTTGAAGTCAGCGAGGACAGTGCTGCGTTCGATCCGCCGGCACTGTACGATCATAACACATCAGGACGACCTTGGATCAGAAGAGTTCATCATTCATATTCTATATTTTTATGTTTATTGCTTAATTTTACTTAAATGGAAGCTCACAAAGTCTGAGGGTTACTCTAATAAAAGTATACGCAGCAGTAATACTCAAATTATTAAGACAAATGACCGTAAAGTCAGTTCCTTTTGGAATCTGCATTGTTTAGAAGTGTATAGCAAGCTGAGGAAAGAGCAGAGCGGGCAGCCCCCGTGTGAAGGAGCTGTCTCAATCCATGTGTTTAGCAAGCACCATCTGTTCCCTTTATTCAGATGGGAGCAGAAATATTTGGTTGATTAGGAGAGGATCTGTGAAGGATGGCCGCACCGTTACCAATGGTTACAAAGGACATACATGCTCGGTTCTGTCAGCTGGTGTTCTGGACTACACATGGGAGGAGGTGTTAGGACATCAACATGCTACACATGTGTTACAGCAGGACTCACAATGTCCAAACTTTTAAAGTGCGCCACACTTGCAACTTTAGAGTTGCCAGGTCACTCCCTACTGGTGTAGGGCGCTGTGGAGTGTAGCTGACATGGTGGAGCTGGAGTCTGATGGATCACTCCTCTAGAAACTAATGAAGACATTTCAGCATTTAGATTAAGGTGTTAAAAAAACAACACACAGTGAGGAGATATTCTGTTTAACCACAGAGAATTAATAACACTAGGGGGTGCTAAAAGCAAGCAAAACTGCCAAGTATCCCTTCAATACAAGACACAAATCAGCTTTACATGACCACAGAGCAGTTCTGTGTTAACCTGTAGCTAACCTAAGGATGTTCTTCTTTGTATGTTGATGTTGGCAATGTGAACAGAGACATATCCATCCATAAATACACACTCAGTCACAGTACAACATGGTTTGCTTAATCTTGATCGCATGGATCATCTAACTCTGATCTAGATTAATCTAAAGGTGGACTTTTTTCTCCCCATAGGTCAATAACTCAGCAGGACTGACTAATCAGGAGTATTGTTGTTGTTGGTTTCACAGCTTTAACCTCACCAAAGCAAGACTTTTTCATTTCTAGCAAGGTTCCTTTTTGTTTACATTGTTCCATGAATATTTGTAAGATTTTAAATATAATTGAAAGACAATAAAAACACTTTGCAAAAGGTTAACTTACTTTTATAACTCATAACAGCGAAGGCGCCTTTTGCTGAGTTACTGTTTTAAACACAGTTACTGCCTGATGTGTTTTGACTGTCTGGTTTTGTACCTTGCCTCTCTCTGTTACCTGTAATTGTGAGCCAGTTGTCATAAATGTAAGTAATTTTATCAGATCCATTCATAATTTGTCTTTTAAATTGCGTAAGACTTTTTTTCTTTGTAGTATCACATCAACTCACATTGTATCAAATGAAAACTCACAGAATCAGACCTGAGTGACAAGTCGTGTTGGTTTTATTCTGCTCACACAGATCCAGGTGTGTTTCGTGTCCATCACAAATGGAGTTCACGGATGACAAACACTTTCTATCTTCAGGTGCAGATCTGGGCGGCCTGATGGACCTGGAGTCTCTGTACCGCGGCGTGGAGCAGAGCATCAACAACACACGGGCAGGACGGGTGCGCAGGCAGAGTCTGGACCGGGCCTACAACATCGAGGTGCTGCTGGGCGTGGATGACTCTGTGGTCCAGTTTCACGGGAAGGAGCACGTGCAAAACTACCTTCTCACACTCATGAACATTGTAAGTGTCAAAACACACGTCGGTTTAGTTGAGAGATCATGAGCGGGTGACTTTTCACAAGTTCCTGAACTTGTCCTGCGGCTGCGAAAAATTAAATCAAAGGAGATTTTTTTTTCATTTTAGTCATAAGAAAAGTCACAGCGAGGTCAAAAGAAGAAGGGGAACACACACACACACACACACACACACACACATCCACTATGAGTCAGATTTCAATCCCCCTCCTACATGTGAAAGGCTTACCTGCAATCAGCCACAGGTAATCCTTTCTTCTCTATCTGAATATGAGGAGATTTCTTTTGTGTAAAAATGTGTGTGTGCGTGTGTGTGTGTGTGTGTGTGTGTGTGTGTGTGTGTGTGTGTGTGTGTGTGTGTGTGTGTGTTCACCAAGCCCCCACAATGCGGGTCTGAAATTGAGGCCAATGCGGAAGTGAAATAAATTGCAGTTCCACCCTCATCCACTGGGGGCTGGTGTCAGAAGCGAGCAAATCCTCACTGACTCCCACGTTAAAAATACCAATTTCACAGCAGAAATAAACATGTTTACAGCCTGGTACCAAAACATGTTTTTGGTTTAATTGATCTAGTTTACACTCATGACAACTCTGAGGGGGATGAATTTTTTTTGTCCCTCTTCTGTTTAAGTGTATTAAAAGCCTAAAATTCTGTATAATTAATGAGCATCAGACCCACGTGACCACAGAGCTAGCTCCGTGGAAAGGCCTCAGTCTAAGCTTCGGCCTCGCCTGAAAACTGTTCCGCGATTTTTAGTCTCTGAACTTAGACCAGTAGTTGTAGCGTTTGTGTATTCTTTTTTGGATATTTTTTGTGCAATTGTTGGACAAAATGACTTGCTGTGGTATTAATTGCACTAATAGAACGTCCAAGGAGTCTCCACTTCATTTTTTTCGGTAAGTAAAATCATATTTATGTACTTTAGGTCACTGCCGCTTTTGCACTAGCTGAGCTTATCAAAGTAGCTAGCTAACTACCATTTTAACATGTACTGTATAACCATGGAATTTAGATGTAATACGGTAAAATAATTTGTAGGGTATATTTCAATGGGTGTAAAACCCAGTGCATTTAACATAAAAATGGGTGGAAATTTGACATGTTGGTGGAGCTCTCGGAGGGAGACTTCTGTGTTCCATCCTTCCACCCGGTTCTCCCCAGCGGTCAGCCCGGCGCATCTCTGACCGCCTGTCTGCTGCGTGGGCTGACCACTTGTGGAGCTCTCGGACTCAGAGAGACACCTGACCACAGAAATACTGCAGCTCGGAGAGTTGGTTGATAGTGCTTGATGTTAGTCTCCAGAAGTCTGTATGCCATCAGATAAACTCGCTTGTTTTTTTTTTTTTTGGCATATTTGTTAAATAGTGGTGGTGGGGAGCGACTAAATAACTAATTTGTCCACAAAGAGCCATGACCGGGTGCCCTGTTCTCATGGGAACTAGTGCAGTTTAATAAAATGGAAATTAGTTAATAAAATTGATTATTAAAAGGTTCATATCCTAGCCAATAAGATGATAGACTCAAGTGTTTGGTTTTATATATTTTGTATAAAGTATGCATTTTGTATTACTCTTTATCCTAATTTTAGACCTTTTACTACAGGCCAGGATAAGCTATTAAGTATTTTCAACCCATATGCTTAAGTAGTTCTTTGTATGACGTTTTCATCTAGGTGATCCAGAGAGGCTTGACCTTTGGGTGAGCAACCAAAGAAGAGAGTGCTGGACTCCCAATTCACACTCCCGCTTGTGCAGTGAACACTTTGAGAGTCATCACTTCACCACGGACTCTAGGGTACAAACACATTACTTCATATTTTGGTTAAGATTGAAAAAAATGAAGCATTAGCTGTGTAATATACAGATGTTACATTGCTGTGTAACAAGAAAAAAATTTTCCCCCTCCCTTGAATTGTCTGTGACTAGGGCTGTTTAGATGGGGAAACAATCACTTTATTAATTTCCATATAAATCTATGGATATTTATTCCACTAAACAAATTTCTTTTTTTGTCAGTCTTCAATGTGTAACTTTATGTAATGGGATGAAAAAAACATGATGTTAGGTTAATTGGTCTGTCTAAATTGTGTGTGTGTGTGTGTGTGTGTGTGTGTGTGTGTGTGTGTGTGTGTGTGTGTGTGTGTGTGTGTGTGTGTGTGTGTGTGTGTGTGTGATTGTTTGTCCTGTGTGTCTCTGTGTTGCCCTGCGATGGGCTGGCGCTCTGTTTAGGGTGTACCCTCCTGATTGCCCATTGGCCGCTGGAGATGCCCCCCCCCCCCCCCCCTTACATGGACAAGCGGGTTCAGAAAATGGATGGATGGATGTTTCAGGTGGAATTGCTGTGTGATTCCTGTGTCCTGTTTGTTTCCTAGTTGTTTTTATATTTCTCTCTTATTTAGTTTGTCCTCTATCAACCCTCTTTATTCCAGATTGGTTCAGCATTTACATGCTAATGTGGCGATATATAACCCAAACCAATATTACAATAACATAAACTCGTACACAAAAGGCTCCTCTTGATAGAGCAAATCTGTTCAGCACATTCTGACAGACAGACCACCATTCTTCATGTTGCTGTACAGGACATTTTTAGAGTTTTTCTTTTTAAAGATAAATAGTATTACATTTAAAGAGCAATACTTTCACATTATCATTTTCCCACACTTTCTGAACCTGCATTTTGTTGTTTTTCAATAAAGAATGACAAATTATTTAAGTTTATGGGGTTTTTTTTGCACACCAATATCTATCTGTAAAAAATTAGGGTTTTGCAATACGGCAGCCTCTAAGGTTTATTTTAGTAAGATTTTTAAACCAAGTAAAGTTAGTAAAGAACACATTTCTATTGGCTGCTAAGTAACTGTAGGACTTAAAACAGGCCTGTTGTAGAAACAACTTGGCATAAATGATTCTTCCGTCCTTTTTGGTGTTAACCAAAGAAATTCCAGTAATTGAGCAAAAACATTTATTTTTTTACATCACATTTTATAAAATAGCAGGACACAAAGTATCAGTACATTTAAAAAAAACGCAAAATAATAAAAGGGGCCCAGAGAGCTGCAGAGTGAGTGCAACATTGGGTTGTGAAGGAAGAACAGAGTTGTCAGCAGTGTTAGCTATAACAGTCAGGGATATGTTTATCCTGTTTGCCTGAAAACTGAGACTGCCACCTGGAAGTCTTTCACTGCTTTTGGAGCTGGCCATTAAGACAATTGCCAATATTAGTTAAAAAATATATATTATTTCCCCTATTTGTGAAATAAACTTTGTCTGACAAAAATATCCCTGTACTGTCATGTTTGATGTGAGGATGCACAACAACGGCACCATTTAAGCTAGAAATAAGTGTAGCCATAACACTGTTGACAAACCTCCTGGCCTTCTCAATTTTAGCAGGTTTTACACCTGCCCTCCAGCAACACCTTTGGGTGATGAATGACTTGATGATCATCATTTGAGGGTGTAGAAGGTGAAGCCGGTGCAGGTCCTCCATCATGCTGACCAGCTTCACACTGCTGACCACCCCCATGTCATTGCCGCCGCAGTGGATGAGAAGGACATCAGGAGCTGCTCTTCCTCGCAGGGAGTGGAAAAAGAAGGGGAGAAGGTCTTTCCACCTCAGTCCGCCCCAACCGAATCAGGAGACACAGACGTCAGGGAGGTCAAGGTTGTCTCCGAGGGTCTCTGCAGCTCTCTGGGCACCACGCCTCACGTAACTGTCTCCAATGATCCAAATGGCTATGGAGAAAAAAATAACAGGTTTGGCCTAGCTGTTTAAAGTACAAAACCATACATGAAGTGGTCAAGACAGGTACTTGGAACTTACACTTGCTGCTTTGTGTAGGCAACGTTGGAGACACACAGGCTGCCATGGTGACCTTTTAACAGATCTAAGAAAAAAATGCAATAAAAGAATGAAACTTAAAAACTCCCAGACCTCATTTCATGATTGCTAATCAGCTATGGCTTATTTATTGTTTGGATCACAGTGAGTTACACTAATTCTAATATATTTTTTATTTCTATTACACATTTTTAATTATTATTTTCACATGACTGTTATCAGGCTCTCTTGTTCTGGTTCTCATGATAATAATTCTGTTTCTTCCAGTAAGTTATCTTGTGCTTACTTCATCTGTATAATGTCTCTTTACTTTTGGTGAATTGTACTGAGTCCAGAATAAAGGCTACTTGGCTGTACAAGATACAAACAAGGATTACGTTTTAGAAATATATGAAATGTATTTAGCCTGCTAATTTATCTCAAATACTAATAACTACTGCATTTTCCGGACTATAAGTCGCACTTTTTTTCATAGTCTGGCCGGTCCTCCGACTTGTACTCTTGAGCGACTTATACACCAAATTATGTAGGCTACACCGCGTTGCTGTGGGCTGGCTCCAGACCAGGAATGAGCTCCCCTGTCCCGCTGGGAATAAAAAACACACAGCTATCACCTGCTGGAGCCTGTGGCGCACCGTTACGCACCTGATCCGGCCCAGGAGTGAGGTCCCCTGACCCGCAGGGAACAAAAAACACACAGCCATCACCTACTGGAGACGGTGGTGCGCAGCTGTGGGCTGGATCTGGCCAAGGCTTCAGCTCCTCTGCCCCACCATCACCTGCTACAGCCCGTGGCGCGCTGCTGCGAGCTGGCTCCGACCCAGGAATGAGCTCCTCTGTCCCGCTGGGAGGGTTTCAAACACAGCCGTCCTCTGCTGGAGACCGTGGCGCGCTGCTGCAACCTCGTTGTTTATTCTGTTATTGTTACTGGTACTTGTCTTGCAATGTGAAACGCTTGGTCTCAGATTTTGTGAGAAAAATAATAAAATTTCCCCCCAAAATGTGACTTATAGTCCAGTGCGACCTATATATGTTTTTTTCTCCTTCATTATACATTTTATGGCTGGTGCGATTTATACTCCGAAACGACTTATAGTCCGGAAAAGACGGTACGTTAAAAAAATTGAAAACTTGCTCAAAGCAAAATATATTTTCATTAATGAAATAACTTATAAACGTACCGATTTCATACTTTTTTATTCACAAAAAGATAGTTTTCATGAAAAAGCGCCGCAAACCTCCACACAAACTCCGTGTGAGCTTCAGGTCGCTGGTGTTCCACAGAGTTAGCTCCGGTTGTAGCTAGGTAGCTACCTCCATTAGCTTAGCTCCCACCTCTGCATTAGCTGTGGGTTAGCTTCAGGTTAGCTTGAAGCTAGTTCGACCGGGTGTCGTCATTTGATCCCAGCCTTACAGCCCTACCCTCAGCTCCACCTCTCTTCCCTTTTGTGGAATTGTCTGGGCTTGATGGAACCTGTGACATGGTCAAAATGGCGGTGGTAGCCACCTCCCATTTCTCCTCAAAAACGTGTTATTGGAGCATATGGAAACCCATTGTCCATATATATATATATGTCGATGGTGTTCACTTTGCAAGTGAGAAGGTGCGCTGTCTGCACTGAAGGGAGCTCCTACATATCGTTTCATCACGCTTTGTGTCATGTCATCACTCATTGTGTGTGTGTGTGTGTGTGTGTGTGTGTGTGTGTGTGTGTGTGTGTGTGTGTGTGTGTGTGTGTGTGTGTGAGCATGAGAGAGAGAGAGAGAGAAAGATGCAGAAACAGCAGGTAGTGTGCTCCAGGCCACAATAACACTTAGCACTTATGGTTCCAGGTGTTGTTACAAGTGTGTGTGTGTGTGTGTGTGTGTGTGTGTGTGTGTGTGTGTGTGTGTGTGTGTGTGTGTGTGTGTGTGTGTGTGTGCGTGTGCGTGTGCGTGTGTGTGTGTGTGTGTGCGTGTGTGTGTGTGTGTGTGCTTCTACTCGTATTGCGCTAGGAACCAAGCCCTGACTGTTAAGCAGGTGTGAGCACAAATCCTACCACACCTCTTTGTCTCAGCTCAGCGCTCAAAAAAGAACAAGAACAGCCATACTCCCTCTCTTCACTCTCTCCTTACATCCCCAACACACACACACACACACACACACACACACACACACACACACACACACACACACACACACAACCATTGCCACCGTCATCCTTTTTAGATATTTGTTAGACAATATAGGAGAAGGGAATATGCAGCCCTGTCACAGCCCCCCTTTAATCTGTGGGGAAGAGATGGAGAGAAAGATGAAGGGGGGGGGGGGGGGGGGGGGTATTTTAAACAGTGCATTCGGAATAAATTACTGACAGGCAGATAAACAGAAATAAATAAATAGAGGGTTCCCTCCCACGCGTGGCATCTGGGCGACTTTCTTCTTGAAAGTTTGCTTTGCTCACTTAAGGATGGGTGTGCGCTCTCTCTCTCTCTCTCTCTCTCTCTCTCTCTCTCTCTCTCTCTCTCTCTCTCTCTCTTTCTTTCTTTCTTTCTCTCTCTCTCTCCCTCTCTCTCTCTGTTTGGGCTGTCAGCAGCTCTGCTTCAGTAGTTTATAGCAACAAATCCTCAATAATCTGGGGGAAAAACTTTCTAAGTAAAATGCTGGCGTTAATAAAGGTTTATAACAGACACGTCAGGTAAAAGAACATTTGGCATGAAATGAAAAGTAATTGTAAATGACTTTGTGGCAGACACATCCCTTAAAACACTTTCTGTATTGCTGCAAAAATATATGTAAGTAAGTCTCATTTCTCTCTTAATTCCTATTTCAAGTCAGTCCAAAAGTGCACTTTTATATTGTTTTTGGAAATGCACTAAAAGAATAACGCGCATTGTGATTCCAGGCAGAACACCTGCTTTGGTATTTAGCTAGCTTTAACCACAATGATGGAGTCAACGGGTGAAGCTGAGGAGGGGATTAAAGCGGGGCTTATCACTACAAAAGCAAAGCAGGGTGGCTCTCACATCTAGACATATTTTAAGGTTTAAAAATAAACACATTAAATACAAAAGGAGAACAATTCTATTGTGGGGACAGAACATTCAGAAAGGAGTGATGACGTAGCTCCAACAGGATTATTTCCTAAGGATCAAAAATCTTACAGATTTTTGCCCCTCCAAATATTATTCTTTGTCATGTTGCTGAGGCATTATAGGAGGATTTAAAGGCATAGTTCAGAGCTTCTGAGGTCATTTAAAAAAGATTATTAACAACTAATACCTTGACTGTTTTAAATTTGATATGACCAGATTACAGTTCTAACATGGATTATTGTCATCTTCAAAGTGGATTCTGTCTCAAAGATGCATTCGCACATTTAAGAGAATCCCTTCTTATGAACATCTACGTTATCATCGATTTTGCATCAGATGATTATGGATTAAAGACCTGCTGTGTACAGACCAGAGCTGTAGAAAGAGAGTTACGACACGCTTTGAACTCGCCGACTCTCGGTCACGTGGTTCATGGAGCTCTCGATAGTTCCAAACATCCCAGTGCCGTAAGTCAGTTTGAACGGTGTGTGGTGGGACAAATCACAAAAATTGAATATTGTCACATTTCCCCTGGCGATTTTTGCTAATTATTGAATAATATTATATATTATATTATATATTATGTCCTAATTCCTTCACAAAGTAGCCTATTTTTTTTCCGAGCATTTGTAGGAAGACCGACACCAGTGACTGTTCTACATTACAAGAATACGACAGTTCTAACACATTGCAGAATACATTTAGACCACATACATTACTATAATATATTATAGAAATAAATTTGATGTAGCAATGCAACACACTGCTCTAATATAAGCATATGTAATAACTTAAGTCCAGCAAGAAGCCCTAAACATCTTTGGTTTGTTCTTTCTGTGTTTGGCTTCTAATTCCATTTTTGGTTCTTTTTTAAAACACAGGAAAGGTTTCTCTTTACCTTGCTGACAGTTTCGTTTGCGTCTGCAAACATCCT